>NC_080168.1:7459896-7759896 GCF_950295315.1 Erinaceus europaeus
TGTTTCCAATTTCCAATGAGGTTGACTCCACTGACAAGATCTCCATCTACTTCCTTGAGACATTGCCTCTAGCACTGCCTGTGAGTTGAGTTAGTGCCAGCAGAGGAATAAGAATGGGTGAGGACGGGAGTCGGGCGGTAGCGCAGCGGGTTAAGCGCACGTGGCACAAAGAGCAAGGACGAGCAGAAGGATCCCGGTTCAAGCCCCTGGCTCCCCACCTGCAGGGGAATCCCTTCACAGGTGGTGAAGCAGGTCTGCAGGTGTCTGTCTTTCTCTCCCCCTCTCTGTCTTCCCCTCCACTCTCCATTTCTCTCTGTTCTATCCAACAACGATGACATCACTAACAACAACAATAAAACAAGGGCAACAAAAGGGAATAAATAAATAAGTAAATAAAAAGAATGAGTGAGGAACTAGCACACTTACTAAGATAATGCAGAAGCATCTGGTTTCTCTTGGCTCCACACCTTGGTGTTATTGTTGTTCTTTTGAAATATTTACTCACACTTCTCCCTGTGTGCCTCTTTCATGTCAAGAGCTAGAGAAACCTTCTCTTCTCCAGGTCATTCCCTCTTCCCATCTGTTTCAGGCCTCGGTGGCTCCATCAGTCACTACAATCCCTCTACTGGTTCAGACCCCTTGTCTAAATAAAGCCTCTTCTGAACATTAACTAAACAGATACAAGTACATCTCTTTCCATCCTGAAGCAACTCTGATTCCAGGATGTCCTCACCTTCCCTTCCAGGCAACTGGGAAAGAATAATCATGTCAGGCCCATCTCCACCCCCTCCCTTGTGTGTCCTCTTTTCCCAGGGCAATGGACCACCGACTGACTCGTATTCACTAAATTCCTTGAGCAAAGGACCACCCATCATGGCTTCTATAAGGAAAGGAAGATGCTGATGCCCTTGGAGCTCTCTTACAGACAGCGTAACTCTTCTTTATGGAGGAACCTAGAGGGGGTTCATGTTTGGCGAAGTAAACCAGAAAGAGAAAGGCAAACACTGACTAATCTCACTCCTGTGTGGCGTCTAGAGAGAAACCAAATAGGTGAACTGAGTAAAATGAAACGTTTGGACTGTGAGGTTGATTCGTGGTTACCAGAAAGACGGAAGAAAGATGGGAGGTGGGCAAGCAGGGTCAGTGGGGGCGGATGTATGGCGAAGGACAGAACGGGTCTTTGGGAAGCCCCAAACAGCACGGACAAATGTTGAGTCTCAAGGACGCACAGATGAAACTTACGTAATCTTGGGAGTCAGGCAGTAGCACTGCAGGTTAAGCGCATGTGGCGCAAAGCGTAAGGACTGGGATAGGATCCAGGTTTGAGCCCCCATTTCCCCACCTGCAGGGGAGTCACTTCACAGGCAGTGAAACAGGTCTTCAGGTGTCTATCTTTCTCTCCCCCACTCTGTCTTCCCCACCTCTCTCCATTTCTCTCTGTCCTATCCAACAATGACAATATCAATAACAACCACAATAGTAACTACAATAAAAACAAGGGCAACAAAAGGGAAAAACAGGAAAAGAAACAAGAGAGGATGCGGAGGGCATGGGAGAAGCCAAGGAGAAAAAGTGTTTTCTCATAAATATTGACTAAAAGGCAATCTTTTCCAGGCTGGCCCTGCACCAGGCCAGACCCTTACAACGGGGCAACTAACACACAGGCAAGAACTCTAGCTCCTGAGTCTATCTTCTGGCTTAAATCTCAAATAAAATGCAATTCCCTTTGAGGAAGTTATTACCCATAAGCACCTTAGTAGCACTTTTGGTGTGTTTTGTAGCTTTCACTGAGCACGTTCTACTTTATCACTCAGAGCTACAGATGAGAAAAGTTAAGCCCAAAGAAGCAGTGCTCTCCAGACCTCTGCCTAACAACTGTAATATTGGCAATCATAAATATTAGGGCTATTTTGGCACAAAGCACAAGGACCGGCATAAGGATCCCAGTTCGAGCCCCCGGCTCCCCACCTGCAGGGGAGTCGCTTCACAGGTGGTGAAGTAGGTCTGCAGGTGTCTATCTTCCCCCCCCCCATCTTCCCATCTCTCTCTATTTCTCTCTGTCCTATCCAACAATGATGACATCAATAACAACAACAATAACTACAACAACAACAAAAAGGGCAACAAAAGGGAAAATAAATAAATAAATATAAAAGTAATTTAAAAAGATATTAGGGCTATTTGACCACATGAAAAGTGCTTGGGAAGAGTTAGCAGTGAACTGAAAGCTTGATAATATGTGATATAACAGGTTCTGACTAGCCATCACCAAAACCAAAATCATTATTTTGTAACTGTCTCCTGACTGCTGTCAAAGGACACTATGGTAGTCATATTAAGTTGGCAAGTGACCTTGAATTGATAAAGTATATCAAAGAGTGAAAGAACATTGGCTTTTAATTTTATATCCCTTTGTGCATAAAATACATTTGGCCCCAAGGTATAGATTCATGGTAAATTTTATGAAGCCACAAAAAATATATGCCCCATCATTTATTTTTTTAAGTACTGGAGGTCAGAGAGATAGCTCACTTAATAGAATACCTCTATTGTGCTAGGCTAAAACCCTAGAGCCCCAGTGTCTTCAAACCCTGCTGCTATGGCAAAGAAGGTAGCGTCTACTCTTAGTTTTTAAGAGTGGTACAGAAAGGCAGAAAGAGACTGTGAAAGAGACCACACGCTGAAGCTTCTTTCAATGTGGTTGGGGCCAGGCTCAAACCTGGGCCATGCACAGGGAAAAGCAACACAGTAACTTTGTGACCTACCTCCCTGTCTCTTTTTGTCTCTCTTGGCCTCTCCATATCAATGAAAAAAAGTGATCCAGAGTAGTGAATCTGTACATGTGTGCGACCTCTGCTCAAAGAAGATAAATAAATATGAACACAAATAAATACAAGAGTCAGAAAGCACCGGGATCAGTCCACACACACACATACACACGCACACACACACATACACACACACACACACACACACACACACCATTACCAGCTTTCTATCTTGCTTCAGTCTCCTGGCCAGTTTCTAGTGATTTGTGGGTCTGGTTTCTAAAACATTAAGGAAAGCATCTTCCCACTGGGGAACTCTGAGCGTCTGGTCTGGAAATAAGTGTTGCGTTGACTACAGCCATTCAAGAATGAAGCTTTCCACGTGTGGAAGATCAGAAGAGGAGTCTTTAACTGGGGAAGGCACAACCCTCCCCCACATCCCCCGCCATCTTTCTACTTTCTTGAAGAGCATGCAACAGGAAATCTGCCTCTTCAGTACACAGCACCACGTTGGCTATCTGCAGGGAGAATGGCTAACAGAGAACAGATAGCTAAAACATATTCCACTTGCATAACTAGTAGTTAGCAGCTATGGAAAAGCAACTCGTCTTTGCTCCTCCAGGTCACTCTATGAAGGAAAAAGAAAGATTTTATATTTAGAGCAGTCCCGCCTACTTCCCAAAGCTCTTGATTTGAGCACTTCCTGATGGAAGCCTGGGAAAGGAGCAGCACCAATCATGTTAAGAGAGCAACAGTGTTTCAGTACCCACACTCTGCCTAGAGGGAATCTTCACATCAGGAGTGTAGGATGTAAGGATTTAGAATGAACCCTTCATGAGCCTGTGTCCTTCCATAAAAAAACACAGCTCCAAGCTTTGTTCTAGCGCGCGCGCACACACACACAGACACACACACACAGACACACACACACACACAGACACACACACACACAGACACACACACACACACAGACACACACACACACAGACACACACACACACAGACACACACACACACAGACACAGACACACACACAGACACACACACACAGACACACACACACACGTCCATCAGTAGATGTTGTGTTAACTGTTGTGTTAATTTGGCAATGAAAGTGTCAACCTTTAAGGCTATCTGTGTTTTCTCCCACAAGCAGTCAAGGATTACTATGGCCAAAGGTGTCTTATTTAAAATTGTTAGCTAGTATTAGCACAAGTTATAGACGTGGTCTCAGCAGTGTTCGAAGCTGTGTGCATTTACCAATTAGACAGAAGGTCAGCAGTAGGTGCTGGGGACTTGGCTAAGTAATGAGCAGAGGCACATTCAGTACAGGACAGAATGCCTCCAACCCAGTCTCATTTAAGGTACTTTGGAATGTTGGGGAGGTTCAAGGACTTCCGCCAGGAAAGTTCCATAGAGATTACTCCAGATTAGCATATCTGTGTGGCGTCAAGAGGGCCGGTAATTGATGCTTGGGACGGAAAATGAGGGACAGGGTTCAAAGCAAGACGGCCTATGGTCTCAAGAAGGCACTCCACTTTGGGAATGTGATGCCACCTCTCTGCCTGCTGTTGGAAGCTCTCAATAGAGGGGGTGCCCCCTGTCGCCCACTATGAGAAGACGCTTCACATTCACCCACCCTCTTCACCACACTGCAGTCTAATAAGAATTATGACGCTAGCAACAAAAAACTTTTTTTTTTCAATGAACTGTAGGAAGCGAGTTCCTTTCCTTAAGGGATTTTATGCACAGATGTGAAAGAATAGCTTTCTCTACTTCTTTAGCTCCAGTTTATGTGATTTGGTCAGGCATTCAGTTCTCTCTAACTAAAGAGGATATTGGGAGGTGGAAAGTTTTAGTGACTAGCATCATAGTGTGAAAACAGACTCACTGAGTGGTCAAACCCACTGCTCCTGTGGCCAGTTTATTTATTTATTTTGGAGAGAACGATATATTGAGAGGGGAGGGGGAGATAGAGAAGAAAAGAGAAAGACAGACACCTGCAGACCTACTTCACCCCTTGTGAAGCGACTCCCCTGCAGGTGGGGAGCTGGGGTTCTAACTGATCCTGACTCCCCTGTAGGTGGGGAGCTGGGATTCTAACTGATCCTTGCTTGGGTCCTTGCCCTTTGTACTGTGTGAGCTTAACCTGCTGCACTACTGCCCACCCCCCCTTTCTTTTCTGGTTCTATTGAACCAAATTAACCTTCATTTCAAAAAAAAAAAAAAAAAAAAGCAAGCCCAAAGGACTAAAACACACTCATTCATTTTAGCTTCAAATGAAATGTTTCATCATCTAATAATAATCTTTGTCCCAAATTTTGAGAGTGTAACTGTTGGTACTTCATTAGTAAGATTGCTAATGAGCTTCTTCATCTGATGAAACTACACACACACATACATATTTAACTGGCAGAGGAGAGACCATGATCACAGGCACACAACATACTCTATGCTGCACCTGAGGGAGATGGGTCGATATTGGGGTAGCTTGGAATGTTCCTACTCATGACCACAGAGTGTGAGCTCAGATCTATAGGGAAGCAGAGGTCACACAGGCTCCTAAAATGAATATGGGCCCCAGACCAAAACAAATTAATGGGATTTACAGTCAACAATATTTATACCCCTTCCCCATATTAGGGAGCTACTCTCTTCCCTGATCCAGATTTCTGGTCCTTTTTCCAGACATGACATCATCTTCCCAGACAATAACTTGGATCCACCTGCATATCACCAATGTATCCTGGAGCTCTGCTTCCCCAGAGCCCCTCCCTACTAGGGGAAGAGAGAGACAGGCTGGGAGTATGGATCGACTAGTCAATGCCCATGTTCATCGTGGAAGCAATTATAGAAGCCAGGCCTTCCACCTTCTGCATCCCACAATGACCTTGGGTCCATACTCCCAGAGGGATAAAGAATAGGAAAGCTATCAGGGGAGGGGATGGGATACAGAGAGTTGGTGGTAGGAACTGTGTGGAGTTGTACCCCTCTTATCCTATGGTTTTGTCAATGTTTCCTTTTTAAAAATAAAAAATAAAATTAAAAAAATAGTCCTTTCTTTAAAGTTCTATAATGCACGTTTATTTTGATAATTATGAGGTTAATGGTTCCCAAGTGGCTCTGGGGATAAAAGCCATGTTTTCTCATGAAATTTTCCAGAGTAAGTAGAGTATTATATTTATGCCTCAGGCAGAATCATAAGAGTTTGCTTTTCATGACAGTCAGGACAACCAAAAGAAAATATAATGACAAAGCTAGGAAACCACTGAATAACCCTAACAATGGATGATGGCAAAGATTTTGAAGCATTCCTATGTGCTCAGTGTTTTCTCTTTCAGCTGTGAGATAAGAGTGTGATTCTCCCTGGTAGTGTGTTGAATGTTGGCCCTCAAAAAGATGTGTTCCCACACCCTAGTTCCTGGGATGGGAACTATGACCTGATTTAAGAAAAAGGTCTTTGAAGATGTCATTAAGTTAAGCTCTTTAAGATGAGAACATTATGGATTAGTCTAGTGAGTCTTAAACCCAATGGCAAGTGTCCTAGTTAATGTCCTACAAAAAAGAAGAGAGGAGAGCAAAGAAATGAAGACAAAATGAACGTGGAGAATGGACTGGAATTATACAGATACAAGCCAAGGGCCACCCAGAGCCCCAGGTCCTGGAAAAGGTGAAGAAGAACTATTTGTTTTCTAGCACAGAGTAAGTGGTGTCTTTGCTGACCCCACTGGACCTCAAGATGATGAGCTGATGATGTTGTAAGCCTAGCTTAACGCAACATGTCATTGCTGCCCTGGGAAACAAATGCATCCCTATTCTCAAGTTGAGAAACTGGAAGCTCAGAGAGGGCCAGTACTCATTCCAAGGTCACCCAGACAGCATTCATATATGCTAGAAGCATGCTTGAACTCATCTTTCTGACTCAGGCATGCGTGCTCTGAATATAAAGCCACAGACCTGGCTTAAGAGTCTAGAAAGCATCTGTTTGTCAAAGACAAAGCCAGGAATGCTGAAAGAGTGCTGACGTAGGATTTCAGAGCAAACCCTTCCAGCAGCTTCCTGTCTCTACAATTAATTGTTTGCATTAAAAGAACCATTAGGCTCCTTCCATCAGTGATTCAGCCCACGTGTGGCCATGCTTCCCAGTTCAGGGGTAACAGTTGTACACTTGGCCTCCATTCAGGCACTCTGAGCCTGGTTTTATTTCTCTAATCACAAGGATGATCATCCTTACTCATGCTGGGCAAAAATACAATGGAGAATGAACATTAAATTAAATCTATAAAGAGCCTGAAATCAATCAAGCCTGTCATGAACCTCATTTTAGAAAAAAGGTCATTAGCTAGATTAGAGTCCATTTGGAAACTGCAGAGAGAAAGGGGACTTTGTGATCTCTTTAGGAAAAAGAAAAAGCTTTTAGCCCTGAGATAGAATTTTTATTGCCTTACACGAGAGCAGTGCTGTCGCCACACACAGACAGAAATACTATGAGTGTCTAACAGTCGCAGTAGTGATTCTGATCCTCCAAGGAGAGCCGGCCACTGCTGTTAGCAGCCACACAGGGAAAGAGCTAGCAATCTGATTCCCCACAGGCCACCAGGAAACCTCTCAGCACCACAGCACATGAATTCAGTAATTGGTGAATTCAGTGGAGGAAAAAAATATTTAAACTATGCAAAGTTTGAACATTTCTTAGTGGACCTAGACTAATGCAGTGTTCTATTGGTAGTTATTCATATACTGCCATCTTGATTTTTGCTCACTTTCTTACCTACTAGTACATACTTAAATCAACCATTCTTTTAATGCAAACAATTAATTGTAGAGACAGGATGCTGCTGGAAGACTTTGTTCTGAAATCAATCCCCCACTCCCAGATTTTAAAATTTAAAATGCTATACCCAGGGCCAGGTAGTGACATGCCTGAATGAGCACACATGTTACAATGCTCAAGGATCAGGGTTCAAGTCCCTGCTGGCCACCATCTGCAAAGCTTTGCAGGCAATGAAGCAGTGCTGTAGGCATCTCATTCTCTTTCTTCCACTCCTCTCAATTTTGCTTTGTCTCTATAAAATAAATAAAATACTAAAATTAATAAATAAAATGCTACAACCCAGTTGTAACAGAATACAGTATCGCTTGGCTGAAAATAGAGTCACTAAATGTGTTTTGAAAACATACAGGCAAGATGAGATACTGCATACAGGTATCAACAAATGTACTATCATCAATTATGTCCCCAATAAAATACGTTTTATCTTTTTATTTTATTTTTATTTTATTTCTTTTTGGCCTCCAGGGCTCCATGCCTACACTACAAATCCACTGCTCCTGGAGGCAATTTTTTCCCTTTAGTTGTCCTTGTTTATAGTCGCTGTTGTTATTATTATTGTTGCCATGGCTGTTGTTGGACAGAAATTGAGAGAGGAGGGGAAGACAGAAAAGAGGAGAGAAAGACACCTGCAGACCTGCTTCACCGCTTGTGAAGCGACCTCGCTACAAGTGGGGAGCCGGGGGCTTGAACTGGAATCCTTACGCCGGTCCTTGTGCTTCGAATCATGTGTGCTTAACCTGCTGCGCTACCACCCGGCCCCCATAACATATTCTTAAAAAGAAAAACATAGAAGAATTCAGTAAATGTTTCCATTCAATTCTAGGTCAACACCCTTTCCCTACCAATGTTTAAAACCCAACCAACTCTGTCAGAAGAGAGAGAACAGAGAATTTCAGGCAGGTGATAAGAACAAACTAACACTAAGCTAAGGTTCTTCTCTTTGGCGTCAGTGATAGAGCTGTGTGTGAATCCACCCAGAATAATACTGAGTATGATTTGTGGTTGCATTATATTTTGGAAATGGTACTAACATTGGCAGGAGGAGGTAAATAATCACCACCAAGTAAATACAGCATATTCTCTTGACTGGCGTGGAATCCACCTGTCTTCTTTTTTCTTCCTGCACTGTTTCTTTCTACACCTTTCATGTGCTATAGTCTCAGTTGGAGCTGGATGAATCACTCAAAAACCTCCCCTCCCGCAGGATATTTTCAGCTAAAATATTTTTCTTTTTTTACTGATTCAATTTATGAATTCACTCATATCACAGTTTTAATGAATAACCCGTGAAGCCTTTGTTAAGAGTATCAAATAATTAAAAGGAGGAGTGATCTACAAAGAATAGATCACTCTGGTTAACCCAGTTCTCCTTTACTAAATAAACCAGTAGCGGATGTGCTAGGTCTTGAATTCAGTTTCTTGCCTATAGTTTTCCTTTTGCTCTATTTGCACCTTGTCTCCCAATACTTCCAACCAATTTTCTCAAAGGAAATCACACTGGTTTTTCAAAGAACAGCTCACAAAACAGAATGGTTAGGGTTCAAAGGGCTGCCTTACTGCCTTCTACCGTCCTTATCACAGCCACGGCTCACAGTATATTTGTTATCTGACGATGAACTTTGTATTGATAGACATAATATATATCTGGAGAAAAATAAAAACCCACCACAAGGAGTAGTGAGTGGGCTTGCTGCTGCTTAGCACCGAAGATAAATATGAATGTTTATCAAAGTTGGCCACTCACATTGCTTTTGTCTTCTCAGAATCAATGATTTAGGTTTCAAAGGAACCAAGTGAGACACGAGGTGATAACTCACCCTTCAAAGTGTGCACCATGGCCTCAGGACTGGGAGAAAGTCCACAGACGATGGAATCAGTAGTGTTGTGTTCTCTCTCTAAAGCTCTATGGATGGTGAAGTAGTGTTGTGGTCTCTCTCCCTCTCCACCTCTCTTCCTCTGCCACTTTCTCTCTCTCTCCCTAACTCTCTTCCTCTTTCCCCTTTGTCTCTCTCTCCACCCCTCTTTCTCCTCCCCCTTTCTCTCTCCCTTTCTCCTCTCTCTCCCTTCCCCTCTCCCTCTCCTTCTCTTCCTCTCTCCCTCTCCTTCTCTTCCTCTCTCTCTCTTCCCCTCCTCTCTCTCTCCCCCTCTCTCCCTCTCTCTCTCTCTCTCTCCATCTATATGCAAACTGAGACTGTGAGTAGTGGAATCACACCACATGTGCAGGGACTCATCACTACAAAACAAAGGGCAAAGTGAACCTTTAAAAAAGGAGAGCAAAGTCCCTGGTGTGAATAGAATGGTAGAATCCCCAAGAACTCCAACTCCAAGGATAACAGTTTGCACTGTGTCACATGAAGAGAACTGGTTTTGCTGCTGGCAGGGTGTATGGAAACATACCAAAAGACTTGAGATTCACACCATGTATTTAAGGAGTATGAAATGGACTCTTCAATCCATCATCTCCCTCTATGACAGTATCTAGGACATTTCTAGACATCACATCAAAAGGAAGGTTTATTAGCTCCTGGGGAGGGGAAAGTTGGTTACATTGAGTCAGTTCTTATCCTTAAAATCAGATTGGTTCAAAATAATCTTGTTTCCATTTACCTTGGCCTGAATTCTTATAAGGGAAATACCTTACAGATTCTTATATAAATACAAATATATAAATACAAAAATATATAAATATATAAAAATATATAAAATACAAATATATATAATATATTAATATATTAATATATAACATATAAAATACAAAATATAAATACAAAAATATATAAAAATATGTGTAAAAATAAATAAATAAATAAAATATGTAAAAATATATAAATACAAAATATATAAATACAAACGCGCACGCGTGTGTGTGTGTGTGTGTGTGTGTGTGTGTATCTACTCCTGGCAACCACTTTTTCTTCCTTCTTTCTTTCTTTCTCTCTATTTTTTCTCTTTTAATGTTACTTGATAGGACAAAGAGAAATTGAGAAAAGAGAAAAGAGGGAAGACAGGCAGAGAGAGGGAGAGGGAGAGGGAGAGGGAGAGGGGGAGAGGGAGGGGGAGGGAGAGGGAGAGGGAGAGGGAGAGGGAGAGGGAGAGGGAGAGGGAGGGAGAGGGAGAGGGAGAGGGAGAGGGAGAGGGAGAGGGAGAGGGAGAGGGAGAGGGAGAGGGAGAGGGAGAGGGAGAGGGAGAGGGAGAGGGAGAGGGAGAGAGATAGAGAGAGGAGCATTGGCAAGCCTGCTTCACTGCATGGGAAGCATACCTCCTGCCGGTTGGGAGTGGGATTCAAACCTGGGTCCTTGCACATGGTGATATGTGCGCTCAACTGGGTATGCCACCGCCTGCCCACTGAGATGCTTTGATAGACATTCTGGAAGCTAGTTTCTAGCAGTCAGTGATTACTCCCTAGTGTCTGTTAAACTAGACACAAGCATGAAGAAAACATGACTAGGACACAGGGTCGATATTGTAGATGGCATAAAGTCACAAGTAGAAGTAATTAGGAGGTTGGTACAACCAGAATCTTAAATGTCCTGACAGGCAAGCTAACTCTAAGAAGATCTCTTAGATTAAGGTGTTTTTTTTTTTTCTCCAGGGTTATTGCTGGGCTCGGTGCCTGCACCATGAATCCACCGCTACTGGAGGTCATTTCCCCCCCTTTTATTGCCCTGTTGTAGCCTCTTTGTGGTTATTATTATTGCCATTGTTGATGTTCGTTGTTGGATAGGACAGAGAGAAATGGAGAGAGGAGGGGAAGATAGAGAGGTTGAGTGAAAGAGAGACACCTGCAGACCTGCTTCACCGACTGTGAAGCGACTCCCCTGCAGGTGGGAAGCCGGGGGCTCGAACCGGGATCCTTACTCCAGTCCTTGTGCTTTGCGCCACATGCGCTTAACCCACCGCGCCACTGCCCGACCCCCGAAGGTTTTCTTTTGTAGACATGATTTTTAAACTTATTTATTCCAGAAGAAGGAGAGGGAGGGTGGTGGAGAATAAGAGACCAAAGCTCCACTCAGCTCTGCATATGGCGGTGCCAGAGACTGAATCTGCAGAGCTCTAGGGCCTCAGGCAAGCCCTTCTTACGCTCTAATACTTTATTTTTCCTTTGCCTCCTCCCCCAAAGACCTTGGTTTAAATGAGAAAAAGTAGCGAAAGACATAAAGGATTCCCCCAATAAAGAAATTTAAACTAAAAAAAAAAAGACATAGAGGAGTGCTGTGATTTAACAGTATGTTCATAAAAAAAAGACTCTGAGAGGGAGTTGGTCGGTAGTGCCGCGACTTCCGCGCGCGTGGTGCAAAGCGCACGGACTGGCATACGAATCCCACCTGCTGGGAAAAAAAGTGACATTTATTTCCTGTTTGGCATAAATAGCTGTTACCAGTTTTGTTCTTTGAGAACTACAGAATGCTGAAACTAAAATAGCACTAAAATTCAGATGCCCTTTTGCTACCTTTTGGCTTCAAGCTGCAGATGATCCATTTTATGTTAACTATTTGACTAAAATGTTGTTAGAATTTATTACATTTTTAAGAGTTTCAGTTATCACTGTTAAGCTAAACTACCATCAGAATCCTTCCATTCTAAGTGCATGTTAATTGTGAAGCAAACAGCAAAAAATTAAACTTTCAACTAAAACCACCAGTGTTCCTGTTACCTGCATGAGATTTGAGATACGTTTGTGGGAGTGTCGCCAGAGGATCACACACCACTTGAGACTGTATGTGTAGCAACCAAAATTTACCCTTGTGTATTTAGATATGTGGAGTACCTGTTAGTGAAAGTTATTTATTATAATGGGGGGGAAGAAGCAATATGACTGCGTCTGGGCCCTCAAATCCCCAATTTCCCATCAATTACTATTCCTGCTGCATGCATCTGTTTACATGGCTAACTTTTAATATGTATATTTTTACATTATGTAAATTCTTCATCATCCTGTCTTCTTTAGATTGTATACATTATATCTGACATTCTTACAACTGTGATTAGTAAGATTCTTGTAAGAAGTTCTGCTTTAAAAAAAACAACTAAATATCATGCTGAGAGGGGGGACTCACCCCACATTAGAGGGTGGTCACTTTATATAGGATCTTTAAAACAAGTAAATTTTTAACAAACTAAGGTGAATAAAGAAACTAAAAACTAAAAAAAAAAAAAAGAATCCCACCTGCAGCAGGGGAGTTGCTTCACAGGCGGTGAAGAAGCAGGTCTGTAGGTGTCTCCCCCTCCTCTCTCCATTTCTGTCTGTCCTATCCAACAGCGGTGACATCAATAACAACAACAATAATAACTATAACAACAATGAAAAACAACAAAGGCAACAGAAGGGAAAATAAATAAATATAAAAAAAATTTTTTAAAAGACTCAGAGATTACTATAAGCCAATATTGGACAACAAATGAGTGCAGTGTTACAGTGGTATTAGCAGAAAAATAACTTAGAGTAACACGGTGATAGTGAGCCTGTATTTAGTAGTATTGTGGAAACTTTGAACACAATCCTCAGTTCTCTGGTGACAGAATAGGAAGGAGATAGATAAACCAGGACCATTAGGAGAGAATAATGAAGATATTGAAAAAATAATAATAAACCTAATCAGAGAGTTCTAAAGGATGATGATTAACTTTAAAAAGATAAGCCAGCATCCCAAGTGTTATCAAAACCTTTAAAAGGACTGTATAAAATGAAGGAAATCTAGAGATTCAAGAGATCTCTCATTGAAAATGGAACTGAAGTCCAGATTTGAGTCTCAGCAACAACATGGGCTTACCACAGTCACACTAGGGTAAGCTCTGGTGCTGTGGTTTCTCTCTGTTTATCTCAGTGAAAAAAAAACTCGTCCAGGAGATATGAAATCACACATGTGCAAGGTCTCATCCCCACAGGGGAAAGAAAGAGAGGAAGAAGGAAAAGAAAGGAATGAAAGAAGGAAGGAAGGAAGGAAGGAAGGAAGGAAGGAAGGAAGGAAAGAATGAAGGAAGGAAGGAAGGAAGGAAGGAAGGTAAAGTTACTGCTAGAAATCTATTCTGACTCAATATAACAAAGAAAACTATAGAAATGAAAGCTCTGCCAAAATTGGACTCAGTCATCCTGCCATTCATTCAGCAACTATTTTGTGAATAAAGACCCTTGGCTTTTCATGGCACTAGAACTTGGGTAGCCGGCAACTGCTTCACTGAATCTGTATTCTACCAATACCTTATGTTGATTTAACAAAGAAGAGTTTAAGAAGATACACAAAGAACAATTATTAGTACTTGTGGTTTTCAATAGAGAGTTGTATTTTTTTTTCTTAAGAATTAAGGTATTTTTGGTAATAAACCAAAACTTCCCTGGGTAACTACCTAGATTTCCTTAGCATTAGAATTTGGGAGCGCTCATTTCAGTTCCTCTTCAAAACAACACAGAACCATTGCTAAGCACCAAAGATCCTGCCACAGAGCTAGCTAGTGGAACCATGAAAGTTTATGTCTAAATAGGGCAAGTGGTTTTCCTAAGAGAGAAACCCAAAATGAGGGCACATAACCATCCTCACTACCCTATCTCATAACTCCTTCCTCTGTCCGTCATAGTTCACACTGTGTTGACAAAGACTGAACAACTTCCTTCAACTCTATCTTGTTGGCTGCAAAGCTTCAATGACTTATACATCCTTTACTATATACTAAGAGTTCACTGCTGTAATCTAACGGATTTCAGCCTCACGTGATAGTAATGGTCAGCGACCAGCATTGGACAGACCAAGTCATGAAGTGGGGAGATGGCGCCCTCTAGGGAGAACAACTTGAAGAGGTCAACTCCTATAGAAGATTGAGTTTAGTTGGGAGGGGCTGGGAGGATGTGAAAAGGGCGCCATATGCCAACAACCATAGTCTAAATCACCACACACACACACACCCCCCAAGTAAAATGGGAGAAGGGAAGAGTTTCATGTCTTTCAGGAAGGAAAGTTCAGTGGATACAAGTCTGAACTACCAGGTTCAACACCCCCTCCTTGGCACCACCAATACAAAGATGAGTGGGGTTCTCGTAAAACAATAATAATAATATCAAACAAAACATTTTGCACCTCCATAGAATTTTCTTCATTAAAAAATCTCATTGTCAATCAAACATCTACTATCAATACTAAGTCATCCATCATTAAATCCAAATATTAAACATAACTTAATCTCATCAAAGCAAAATCTAGTCATGAAAGGTAAGCTAGCATACTGCTAAGTTTCCCAGTTAGTGAAAATACTTAGAGCATTTTCTTCTTTGAGATTTCAGAAGAAAACGTGTACATTCTCTGCTGTATCCATTTATTTGCTTCAACCAAATAAGAGATTAATTTTATACTCTCCCATCCTGCAAAAGGTCTATTTACTCTGCCTCAGAGTCTCTGTGAATCTCATTTCACATGGGTGGCTTTCAGCAAGGTGAGTGCAAGGTCTGAAGACAAGAGGTATGGACGGAAGTTTAAAGAGGAACAGAGACAAAAGGAATATCCCTAAGATTAAAAAAAATGACTTGAAGATTATATCCAGAATTTGTGTTAAAAGAAACCTGGATATGGGATCTGGGCAGTGGCACAGTGGGTTGAGCGCACATGACACAAAGTGCAAAGACCAGCGTAAGGATCCTGGTTCGAGCCCCCGGCTCCCCACCTGCAAGGGGGTCGCTTCACAAGTGGTGAAGCAGGTCTGCAGGTGTCTATCTTTCTCTCCCCATCTTTGTCTTCCCCTCCTCTCTCCATTTCTCTCTGTCTTATTCAACAACAATGACAGTAATAACAAAAACAATAATAACAACAATGGCAATGATAAACAAGGGCAGCAAAAAGGGGGGGGGAATTTAAAAAAAAGAAAATTGGATATCAGGCTAGTAGTTCATAGAAAGAAACATAGGTGAAACATTTCATTCAAGACCTTAGAGTTAGAAAGGTATTTGGAGACTCAATCCCATTGCCAAAGGAAGCAAACACACACACACACACACACACACACACACACACACACACACACACACACACAAACACACACATGACTACATCAGCTTGTAAAGATTTTACATATCAAAAGGAATATTCATAAGGGTAAAAATGCAGTCTAGCAATTGGGAGGAAATATTTGCACAATACACATCTGACAAGGGATTAATATAAAAATGCATTTAAAAAATCATACAGCTCAGAGACAACAATAGCAACAACAACAATTAAAAAAAAAGAAAAAAGAGATCTTAACAGATACTTACCCCCCCCCCCCCAGCACTACTCAGCTCTGGTTCATGGCAATGCCAGAGACTGAACCTGGGACTTTTTTGACTCAGGCATGAAAATATCTTTGCATAACCATTATACTCTCTACCCCCGCCCTGAATAGACATTTCTTCAAAGATTACAAACATATAACCAACAAATATATGGAAAAAATCCATATCATTTATTTTTTAATATCCAATTAAAAATTATCTTTATTTGATAGAGACAACCAGAAATAGGAAGAGGGAGATAGAAAGACACCTGCAGCACTGCTTCACCTCTCATGAAGCTTTCCTTCTTTAGGTGTGGACGTGGGGCTTGGGCCCAGGTCCAAGTGCATTGTGATACCTGCACTCCACCATGTGTGCCTCACCTGGCCCCAATCCTTATCACTTACTATTAGAGAACTGAAAAATAAGATGCCAACTTACGCCCATGAAAATGGCCTACAGCATCCAGACTGGAAACTGTATGCAATGGTGAGGTTGTGAAGGAAAATAAAACTGTGTTATCCTGTTGGTGGGAATGGAAAGTGGTGCGTGCAGCCCTTATGGAAAACACTACGGAGCGTCCTAAAATAAAAAATGAAACTACCATATAACCCAGCAATACCACTCTCAGGCACATACCCAAAGGACATGGAAGGATACATTCGCGGCTCATTGTTCGCAATAAAAAATGTCTGGGATCAACCAAAATGCCTACCAGCTGAGAACTAGATAAAGAAATCTATAGTATGCAGTCAATGGAATATTTCTCTGCGATGAACTAAAGACAGTGTTTACCATATGGGACTGATGTGGATGGAAGTAGAGGTGATCGTGCTAAATGAGATAAGAGGTACAAGGCGACTAGAGGGATCACTATTCACACAGAACAGCGATGACTGAAGCAGAGAAACTCGGAAAATAATAGTCACCAAGCTGGCTGCCTCCTTGAAAATTATGATGCTTACTGGAGAGAAAGGGGGAGCACAGGGGTTTTGGTGGGCGAGCGAGCCTATCTGTGGGAGTGAGATTATATCTCTGAAATCTTACACTGATGTGAAGCCGCGGTAAATCAATAATAGTAATTTACTTATTGATTGCATTCACTAGGGTTATCGCTGGGGCTCGGTGCCTGTCTACATGACAACTCGACCGGTCCTGCTAAGACTTTTTCTTCCTTTCTTTTTCTCTTTTGATAGACTGAGTGACAAATAGCAATACAGACACCCTCAGCACTGTTCCACTGTTCATGAAGCTGTGTGTCGACAGGTGGGCACCAAGGTTTGAATCTGGGTCATCGCTCAGGGACTTTGTGTGCTCCACAGGGACACTGCCACCTAGCCTTCATACAAACTTTAAAGAATCACTCCCAGGGGTCGGGCAGTAGTGCACTGGGTTAAGCACACATGGCACGAAGTGCAAAGACCTGAGTAGGATCCCGGTTCGAGCCCCCAACTCGCCACCTGCAGGGGGGCCGCTTCATAGGCAATGAAGCAGGTCTGCAGGCGTCTATCTCTCTCTCTCCTCCTCTCTGTCTTCCCCTCCTCTCTCCATTTCTCTCTCTCCTATCCAACATCGACGACATCAGTGGCAACAATAATAATAACCATAACAACTATAAAATAACAAAGGCAACAAAAAAGAAAAAATAGCCTCTAGGAACAGTGGATTTGTGGTACAGGCACCACACCCCAGCAATAACCCTGGAGGCAAAAAAATAAATAAATAAAACACCCCCCAACAGCAACTATTTCAAACTGACCTCTTGAAAGACCTGCCTACAAATTTTCATTTTATCTCAACAGTATAATTTTTCATTTTACGGTATAAAATTTTCATTTTATCTCAATGGTATATCTCAGTGGGTTTTACCTGCCCTTAGTGAGGCTGTCAGCTGCCATGAATATGATATCAGAGACACCAAGGTAGAGCTTTGGGAGTCTCACCTCTTTTCCTTAATACGGATACCAAATCCCTTTACCAGGTGCAGCAGTTAGCTTTGGCGAGGTAACAAACCTCTTCAAACTAAAGTGGTTTGGAAGATAAAGGCACCTTCATTTAAGGCTAAGGACAAGCCCCACCCTCAGTTATCTCTGATCCTCTAGCAGCCAACCCAGAGTTTTCTCAGAATGAAATTACTGGGGAGTCAGGCGGTAACGCAGCGGGTTAAGCGTAAGGATCCCGGTTCGAGCCCCCGGCTTTCCACCTGCAAGGGGGTCGCTTTACAGGCAGTGAAGCAGGTCTGTAGGTGTCTATCTTTCTCTCTCCCTCTCTGTCTTCCCCTCCTCTCTCCATTTCTCTCTGTCCTATCTAACAATGACGACATGAATAACAACAACAATAACTACAACAACAATGAAAAACAACAAGGGCAACAAAAGGGAAAATAAATTTAAAAAAATGAATGAAATTACAGGAACAAAAGTGGAGGCAGACACTCAAGGGTTTGTTAAGCCTCTCTGCACAGAACATTTGCATATACATTTATAACAGTAGCATTTCCCAGGCCCCAACATTGACCTACCAAATCACAGTCAAAAAGAATAAGCTTTTTTTGGATAGCGGGAGAAACCTGTACTCTTATGTTCTGAGATCAGGCATTTTAACTTTTGCTTCAAGTCAAATACTTCATTCACTTTGAGCTAAGGTGAGGCAAGATTTTCTTCTCTTTCACTGCACCTTGGGGACTCTTGGATGCTCAATACTATGCAGTCTTCTGTAGGTGAATTTTCTTTCATTTACTTATCCACTTAGCAGCCCAGGCCTCATACATGTAGACTTTTATCACTCCCAGGAAAACTTTAATTATTCAGATAGAGAGAGGGTGTGATGGCACACCTATGTGGTGCTGGGCTTGAGCCAGAGCCAAGTGCCTGGCAAGACACATGCCCTATCAGGTGAACTATTTCTCCTGCTTCCCAGATGGAGAAGAGAGAGAGGGAAAGAGACACAAGAAGAGTACGGTCACCAAGCACGACTCCACTGTCTAAGGAACTCCCCCAGAGCACGCCATAGTGCTCTCCTGTAGGTCAGCTTTTTTGGAGCTGAAAGTTTCTATTTCACTTCAAAACATAGAAACAGAACATAGAAGTGTTCTTAGGAGAGACAAGAACTAAGCCAACATTAGGAACAAGCCTTTCTAATAATAAATCCTGCAAAGCTTTACTTCCCAAGAGGCATTTCACTTCTAGTAAGTGCACCAACTAATACGCGATGGAACTTAGAGGCCCCGTCATCCTCACTGCCCAAAACTGACACAGACAAGAGTAAGAGACCTGGTGTCGACTCTGCCAATGAGTCAAATACTTTGGGAGAAAATTCCAGGGAAATAGTTGAAGCTTCGGAGACGAATGTGCCTGAGACTAACCCTGCCTGTTGTCAGGACACGTTTTTGTGGGACAAAAATTACTAAGCACTGAAGGCAAATATTGACATGATATGGACAACAGCTAAGGTGTATATACGGTCCAGATTCTTCGACAGCAAGTTAATCAAGCTGAAGGGTCAAGTTCAAGGAAGATTCCATGCCAGTGGACACAGATTATTAGAAAAGAGAACAGAAAGCTGACATTGCGAGTAATTGTCACAGAGAAATCACAGGTAAGAGTCAATTTCTTTGTTTCTGGGAAGAAAATTAAATTACAGTAGCTTTTCTGAAATTTCCCTTTCATTCTAGAGAGAAGAAAGAGGCTAAAAATCATACAGAACAAACGAAAACCAAATCCACTTAGCTCTGAAAGGGGGCTAAAGATGAAAATGAATGCCACTAGCTAAAGAGCTTAACAGAAGGTTGCTTTATGACTTCAATGTATGTGTGACTTTTTTATAAGAAAAAGTTTGTGGTATAGTTTTCTTTTGATACTTATTATTTTTTATGTTTTCATTTGGATACAGACAGTGAGAAACTGAGAGGGGGAAGGGAGGTGGGGACAAGGAGGTCGGGAGAGAGATAGAGACAGAGATAGATAGAGATAGATGGATAGATAGATAGAGATAGATAGATAGACAGACAGACAGACAGACAGACAGAGGCCAACCTGCAGTTCTGCTTTATCACTCATGAATCTTTCCTCTTGCAGGTGGAGGCTGGGGACTTGAACCTATTCCTTGTGCACTGTAACATGCACACTCTACCAGGTGTGCCACCACATGATCCCCTAGGGTATAGTTTGTTGTTAAAATTCGGCGGCTCCAGCTGGCTGGGCTAGCTTCACAGGCGGGTAACAGAGACGACCAGAGACATACGGCTGGGCAGGGAAGCTGTATTTCTTTATTCAGGAACGATTCATAAACTAAACCAAACTAATCACCAAACAGAACTCTGCTGTCTCTTTGCGGCGGCGCAAGCACTCTCTCTAACTCTGCCACTCTGGAACTCTAGAACTCTGTCGGGGTTCCTAGGGGCAGGGCCAAGCGGGCCGTGAAACTAGCAGGACTGATCCAATTCTCTTGGCGGGGGAGAACTAGAACAACCCAATGTAAAGCATACAACAATAGTTTTTTAAATGGATGAATTAATCAATAGTGATAGTTTTCCTTGGGGGAGGGGGGAATGGTGGGGATTGAACCTAGACCCTTATGGGTGCATTCTCATGTTTTATCACTGAGCCACATCACCATTCTCTAATGCTGGTCTTTCAAGAGTAAGCAAAACAAAAAGTTCTACCCCGCCAGTAAAGACATTTAGTCAGCCAAGTGCTGAGCTGAGTGAAGTTGACTGGGGACACAGTGACCCTGAGGTCACACTGATATGTAGATTGCCACAGGTTTATTTTAAAAGGATGACAGAGGACCTAGTGGGGGTTGTACCGTTATGTGGAAAGCTGTGAACTGTTATGCATGTACAGACTATTGTGTTCACTGTCAAATGTAAAACATTAATTCCCCCAATAAAGGAAAAAAAATTAAAAAATCAAATACAAACAAACAAAAAAGATGCCTAACGTGTTAGCTTCTCAAAGGTCCAGCAGCTCCCTGCTACTGCTCTAGGCAGAAGGACGCAGAGTTGCTCATTGGGACAAATTCCATAGAGTTCAGTAAAACAGGCTCAGTGCTGAACCACCTCCTCCACAGGAAAAATCAGGGTCTATAAGCTGTTTGGGAGGAGAAGCAGATCTACTTCTCAAATTCAGTACGAAGAAGGGAGGACAATTTGTTGAGGTCAGGGAATGAACAGGGAAAGAATCTGGAGAATATGTTCCCCAGGCACACTTGTTTCCCATGCTATAGGGGAAGCAAATGGGAGTGGTAACAGGTGTGGGTGTAGCTTAGAAAGGAAGTGAAGGGAAGGTGAGGTCTGGAAGTTTATAAAAGCTGGTGTTCTGGACTTGGTTTCTTTCTCTCTGCCAAGCTGGGAGCATCAACAAGTGAATAAATTATTCTCTCTCTCCCCCTCCCCCTCCCCTTCCCTCCGTGTGTACTCCAACATGTGTGTGCTCTCAGTTCTCCTGAATAAAGCTCAAAATTCCTGAAAATTCTCCTGAATTCTTTGTTGAGTTTATGTATGAGGAATCTATAGTCATGTGAAGATTTTTTTGACCATCCCCCCACCCCCTGCAATACAAATTCACTATTATATAATGTCCTGTCTCTCAAAATTGAAGCCCCAGTCATTCAGACCTTGAAATTTGCAACAGGCAAGGTGAAGTTGTCCCTTCCATTAACAATGAATTTGAAGCCAAACCCTAGTGAGCTTCACAGGCTAGATCAAGGGCAAGCTTCTTGGTCTCTGTTCTAGAGGTCCTAGTGGACTAGGCCTTAAGGAGCAATAATCAATCTGTAATCAGAGTTGATCTTTTCACAGGAATCAAAGATTACAAGTACCCTGAATTAAGTCTTGTTAAATAAGAAGTTTTGAAGACTAATTGGAGGCCTGCATGACAATTAGGGAGAAAGCATAAATCATCTAAAGTATACTTCCGAGTTCATTGTATTTCAGTAATAATTTTATACTAAGCTCCATCTGTTTCTACTTTACTTTCAAACTAGGGAGGAAGACACTTCCCAAATCCTTTAATCTACTTGTGTAACAACATCTGTCTTCACAGTTTTATATTCTGCTTTCAAAAAAGGTAAGTGGCCACTAAAGACGGCTTTTCCAGTGGGTAATAAAAGAGAAAAATTCACAGTAAAACTGACACATCCAGCTCTTCAGCATTAATAAGGCAATTACAGGCTAAAATACATTTAGCTCATTTGATCTCAAAAGTAGTAATAGTTAGCAGTTAAGAATATTGGCTACAGACAGAATGTTAAACATGACTCGCTTAAAAAAACCAATTTCAACTAAATACTGCAATGTAACTGTGATTATTGTCTTCTTCTTTTTTTTTTTTTCCACAAGAGGAAATTGGAGCCCAGAAGTGCTCACTGCCTCAGGTCACAGAAACTGCACTAGTTACAAGACACATGTATACATCAAAACATTCAGAAATATAGTTTTCTGTCTCACTGCAGAGCAAAGTAATGATTCAACTTTAATTATCTAAGTTAGTCCACATCAAGGAAAATGAGCAGATATTCCTTGATTAAAACCTAGCATTTCATTGTGTTGATATAATATATATAGTAGCCTAAGGAAAAAAATTGGCTAATAATCATCATCATACTTTCCTGTATGACTCAAAATGCTTTTATGGTGTGTTTGAAGATTTAAGTGAAGCTTCTATGAAAGGTATGGTGAGAAGTCAAGAAGCCAAAAATATTCAAATCCTCACCTGCAGGGGGCAGTGGGGGAAGCTTCAGGGGTGGTGAAGCAGATCTATAGGTCTCTCTCTCTCTCTCTCTCTCTCTCTCTCTCTCTCTATCTTCTCATACCCTCTCAGTTTCTCTCTTTCTTACCAGGTAAAGAGAAAACAATAAAAGGAAAAAAAAAAAGGACACTGAGAGCGGTGGATTGCGTAGTGCAGACACTGAACCACAGCTATAATCCCAGTGACAATAAAAATAAAATGAAATAAACTGGATTCAGAAGAAGTACAATTGCACTACCCTGTGTTTCTCCTATGTGACAAGAAAACTGAACAGTAGCTTTATGATTTCAATATGAAGGAAATAATGTGGGTCAGATCACGGCAACCCAAATGCAATTGGGACATAAGTATCAGCCAAGCTAGAATCTCAAATTGCCCAGACGATAAGCCCTTCTGATGCATTACTCCTTAGAATGACTTACTCCATCTGCACCAGATATTCCTTTAAGAATAGGCTTCACAGGAATATCTATCAGTGTTTAATGCCAGCGTTTGATAGGCAAGCTGACAAATCCCGTTGGTGCCTTTAGTTCAGTCACCAGTAGCCCAGAACCAGAGACAAAGGCACAGAATTGAACAACTTGCAAAGAGATATGGGGTGTAGGTCCATAGGTGAGAAAGAGGGAGTAGGAGGGGGAGAAAGAGAGAAGAAAGGAGGTGTAGGAAAGGAGGTGACACTAGTCCAAGACATACTGAATTGTACATGCATTTGGAAGAGTCATACTTTCTTCCCCCCTTTCTATGCACTTTAGCAAAATGCCTTAGATAGTAGCCATCATTTAATATTCAGGAAAGAGCCCTATTGAGTTCCTCTTTAACGTCACATAGTCAGTCGCTCTTTATTTCTTTCTTGAATTTATTTTTTATTTATTCCCTTTTGTTGCCCTTTTTTCTTCTTGTTGTTGTAGTTATTATTGTTGTCGTTATTAATGTCATCATTGTTGGATAAGACAGAGAGAAATGGAGAGAGGAGGGGAAAGAAAGACAGACACCTGCAGACCTGCTTCACTGCCTGCGAAGCGACTCCCCAGCAGGTGGGGAGCTGGGGGCTCGAACCAGGATCCTTACACCGGTCCTTGCCCTTTGCGCCACGTGCACTTAACCCGCTGTGCTACCACCTGACTCCCTACGCTCTTTATTTCTTAACAGATGCAAACCTGTTGGCTGAAGTCAGTTCTTCCCTTGCTTATGGGCTGATTAAGCAAGTCCAGGATCTGAGAAGTTCTCAGGGACGAAGAATGGATGAATGCCTAGTAAGAGAATCACACTGACCAGTCAGAAGAGTTTGGCTCAGTTCACCCAGGGCAGGAGATCTCTTGGTATGGCAGGATGCCCAACAAGAGTTTTATCAAATTGATGGGGAATTAAACAACAGCTTGAGTTTCTCATAGAAACCACTGTCCCCCTCTTCTTCCAGGAACTCAACATATTTTTATTTTTTCTTATAGTGAGAGACTCTGCTATAATAATGATGGCCTCTCAATGACATTTGCCACCAAAAAGTCACTTGAGATTCTCTTCTCCTTTAATTTATTTCACATCAGACCCCAGGATTAAACTATTTTTAATTTTTATTTATTTAACGGACAGAGACCGTCAGAAACTGAGAGGGAAGGGGGAAATAGAGAGGAAGAGAGACAAAGAGCACTGCTTCACCATTTGCAAGGCTTTATTTTCCCCTGCAGGTGGGGATTGGGGACTTGAACCTGGGTCCTTGTGCATTATAACATGAGCACGCAACCAGGTGCACCACCACCCAGCCCCATCATCATCATCTCTTCTTTTTTAAAAAATTTTTATTTATTTATTTTCCCTTTTTGTTGCCTTTGTTATTTTTATTGTTGTTGTAGTTATTATTGTTGTTGTTATTGATGTCATCGTTGTTAGACAGGACAGAGAGAAATGGAGAGAGGAGGGGAAGTCAAGAGGGGGGAAAGACAAACACCTCAAGACCTGCTTCACCACTTGTGAAAGGACTCCCCTCTCTTGTACTTAATATATTGTAACATTAAAAAATTAGACTGTGGGAGTCCAGCAGTAGCACAGCGGGTTAAGCGCATGTGGTGCCAAGTGCAAGGACTGGTGTTAAGGATCCCGGTTCAAGCCCCCGGCTCCCCACCTGCAGGGGAGTCGCTTCACAGGTGGTGAAGCAGGTCTGCAGGTGTCTGTCTTTCTCTCCCCCTTTCTGTCTTCCCTTCCTCACTCCATAATAACTACAACAATAAAACAAGGGCAACAAAAGGGAAAATAAATAAATATTAAAATTTTTTAAATTAGAATGTATGGTAGATGTGGTTCTTTATAATTCTGTGTTTAAAATACTAACTTATGAACAAGTATCACAGCATTTAATTTTCAGATGTATGTATTTATAATTTCTTAAATACTAGAAGATTCATCATCATCAAAGGAAGCTACGAAGAAAATAACATTAGTAGGCACAATCCCTTTGCTTTTTATAACTCACCTTTTTAAATCCATCATCGTATTTCATGAAATCCTTCTCTATTCCTTACAAGACAACTTTTCCATGCAATTATCACTGTATAGCAATTAAACTGTTCTCAAAGTATGAAACATCCCAGACATTAATGCAAAATATGTCCCCATATTTCCAAAAGAGGCATGAGAAAAGTGGCTATTCTAATTATTGGTATATTTAAATTAATGCTTAACGTTTAATGTTAAGATTTCTGTTAGTGGTGCCTTTTATGTTTATATTGTGACTTCAGATGAAGCACTAAAGTTTAATTAACTAACGAGTTAATTAACTTAATGACAGAGAAAGAGGGAGAAAGGTCAGATATCAATCCACGCTGGCAAATATGAAGTAGGTCAAGTCCCCAGCTTCATGTATGCAAGTCTTAGGCATTAGCTACTAAACCACTTTACCAGCTGCAGAATGTACTTTTCTTTTTTTGTTCTTATCAGCCTGGCTTCTCTGCTCCAGATGAACTTTTTCAGGTAGAAAGAGACAAGGACACCAGGACATCAAAGCTTCCTTCAATTTGGTGGGGGTCTTGACGCAAAGGTGGGTGGAACACAGTGAGAAAGAGGACACACTATCCAATGGAACTATTTAAGCAGTCAAGAATGCAGGGTTTGGTTTGCTTGATGGTTACTTTGTTTCTTTTAGCAGATCACTGCTCAGGCCTGGAAGTGCTGGGGATTGAAGCTGGCAAGTTTGGAGCCTCAGGCAAGGAGGTCTTTTTGCATAATCATTATGCAAATCCCCAGCCCATGGAAATCTATGTTTTAAATTATTTTTCTTCTCTGCAGGGTTAGAAAATAAACACTTTACTTCACCTCTTAAAAAGCTAAAATTATAGCCTTTTCTTCCCCCCTTACCTTTTCTTTATCATAGTTTTCATCTTCTGTAAATTCAGCGCCACCTTTCTATCTGCTGAACTGGGTCTAAGCTGTAGCTTATTCCTTAATAAGGAATAAGCCCCCGGCTCCCCACCTGCAGGGGAGTCGCTTCACAGGCGGTGAAGCAGGTCTGCAGGTGTCTGTCTTTCTCTCCCTCTCTCTGTCTTCCCCTCCTCTCTCCATTTCTCTCTGTCCTATCCAACAACAATGACATCAATAACAACAATAATAACTACAACAACAATTAAAAAGACAACACGGGCAACAACAGGGAAAATAAATAAATAAAGTTAAAAAAAAAAGAAAAGGAAAGGCAGAAAGAGAGACACCTGTTAACTGCTTCACTGCTCGTTAAGTTTATCTCGGGCACGTGGGGGCTAGGGGCTTGAACTTGAGCCCTTGCACACTGTAACATGTGTACTCAACCAGGTGTGCCTCTGTTTGGCCCTGGATTACTTTCCTAATCAAATCCGTTAACCAATATTTTCATTTTTTAAGTCATATTACCAATGGGTGAGTCTTGTAGTACGAATTTTTGGCCTCCAAGATAAGTTTGCATAATTTGTGCATGGCAAGTCAAAGTTTAGGATAAAATTAACCATTCAATTCTACTTCCGCAGACCTTTCAGCCACAGGAACAGATCTTTGCTCATACAGAGAATCCCATGTTACAAGGATGGGAAAAGAAACAAAACATGACATTGGGAGACAGAAAGGCAAACAGAGACACAGACTGACAGGGCCCACAATCTGAGCTGCTATACCACTAGGGAAACATTTCAGATAGTTACTGAGCACAAACACCACTCCAGTTTGTCCACTGTCCATGGGCTTTTGGACAAAGTCTCTCTGGATCTTTTTTCCTTGCTTTGTCAAAATAAAACACATAGACAGCACTGTCTGATCAAGAAAGCCAATAACTAAAACTCTGCTTATTATTAAAAAACTTTAGTCTATAAGAAAGCAGAAAGGAAGTACTAGCTTTCCTGGGTAAACTTCAGTTGGCTCTTTTTAGAACCCACTAACAAAGTTAGGGTAATCATTGATGAAATCATCTAGAAAATTGGATCAAATGAAGCCTTGTGTTGACTGAATTAGCCAAGCAATCCTGGTTCGGACTCTAATTCCATTTACAATCGCATCTGCTCTTCCTCATCCTGCCAGCAGAGAACAGAGGCCTCAGTCTGCTACCAGCTCCTAACCTCTGCCTCTCCATGTCCCTCACTCCCAAATAACGTGAAGTCATCATTGCAGCAGGATGACGAGAGGAGAATGCCCCCATGACTCCTGTTAGATCTGACTGTCAACAATAAGACATGAAATTGGGGGGATATTATACTAATGTGATGGAAGGGCTCCACCAATCTAACAATCTTACAGTTTCAAGTGAAAGTACACTACATGAGGAAGTATTTTTAGAAGATTTATTCATTATTTATTTATTCATTTATTTTTTGCTTCCAGGGTTATTGCTGGGGCTCGGTGCTTGCACCATGAATCCACTGCTTCTGGAGGCCATTTTTCACCCTTTTGTTGCTCTTGTTGTAGCCTTGATGTGGTTATTTTTGTTGTTGATGATGCCATTCATTGTTGGATAGGACAGAGAGACATGGAGAGAGGAGGGGAAGACAGAGAGGGGGAGAGAAAGATAGACACCTGAAGACCTGCTTCACTGCCTATGAAGTGACTCCTCTCAGGTGGGGAGCCAGAGGCTCGAACCGGGATCCTTAGGCCGGTCCTTGTGCTTTGCGCCATGTGCACTTAACCCACTGCGCTACTGCCAGACCCCCAGATTTATTCATTATTTATGAGAGACAGACACAGAGACAGAGAGAACCAGAGCACCATTCTGTTACATGTGATACCAATGATGGCGATCAAATTCAGGACGCCATGCTCGAGAGTCCATCATAATCTTTATCTTTTTGACAAAGTACTGGGTCAGACGGATAATTCAGGTAGGGTGTGGTGTGTACCTCGCCTTGCATGTTACCCCAGAATAAATGCTGGTACCACTTGGGAATATCACAGCACTAGAGGAAATTCTGGTTCTATGGAGTCGCTCCTGTTCTGCTGTCTGTCTCTCTCTGTACATCATTCTGTCTGAATGGAAAAAAAAGATGGTGATCCAGAAGTGGTGAATTTGTTGCAACATAAAGTCCTAGCTCCACACACCAAAGAGAGACAGAGAGAGAGAGAGAGAGAGAGAGAGAGAGAGAAGAAAAGCATTTCTTCTACTCTACTGTGCAGATCAAATCAATCACTGGGACTAAAATGCTCATCTATGTTTCTTAGTAGCAGGCAGGCTGAAGCCAGGCTGGTGTCGTGAGAGCTGCTTCTCTCACAGGACTGAATTCCCCGCAGGGAGCTCTGTGGAAACAGCACTGTGCTTTCCACCCTAGTTACACCTCACTCCCTCAGGACATAGCAGTCAGCTGGTTTGACATGCTACAGCTGGGGGAGTGAGAGGACTTCTAGATCTTTCCAGCCTGTCATGTCAGTGCCTCTAATGCTCTGTCACCAGTTAGCTAGCAATCAATATTGGAAAGGCGGCACTTTTCCTAAAGCTTCCTTTTAGAACTGCTGGGATTATTTGGGTGATTTTTGTAAGAGAGAACACAGCCCTCGGGGCTGGCCTGCCCTGGCACATCATCTCACATGTTCTCTATCAGGTGCTTGTCTTGCATGTTTCTTTCTCCCTCCTCAGGAGTCCAGCCACTCCATGTGGGCTTTTGAAAGAGTAAAGGCTGTCACTCTAACCACATAATTGGATCATTTCCCAAGAAGAGAGGGAGAAATACCACTCTTGCCAACTAATACAGGCTCTGGGATAGTTCTGGGGCAGAATATGCTGGCAAAATAAAATAAAATAAAATAAAATAAAATAAAATAATACAACTGTGCATTTGAGGCTGACAGCATCAAAGTACCAGAAAGCTTGCTTGAATTTTGACTTTCCTGGCTTCTAGGCAAATCCTCAAGCTAATCCCACTTTAGCCGTCCCATGTTCCTGCCTGCTTTTATTATTATTTCTTTTCTTTTTCTTTTGACCCATGTATGATAGTCCTGGCATCTACTCCTTCCTGGCTCCCATCTGGTCCCAGCTGCTCCATATCTTTGATTTGCTGTCCAGTACCAAGGCCTGTTCTGCATTTCCTTGACACCCAATACCAGTTCCCAAGCTGAGGCTCCTTCTCTCATCACTGAGAACTCCTTCCCTTTTCTCTGGGAGCACAGCCCTTTTCTCTGGTTTTGGAATCAGGCAGGAATGTGAGAGTGAATCCAAAGACCGAAAGCTCATAATGTTCCCATTCTGCAAAGCCTGGCCTACTGATTTCATGCTTCTTAAGCAAAGGATCAGTGGCCCAAGTTGGAGTTGGGTACACTAGTTCCCACACTTTCTGTCAGAGCCATGTGACTGAGCTAAACCTATAAGCCGAAGTCCTGAAGAAGGGTTTCAAGTCTGTCTGCAGTCCAGATGTTATTCTGGTGTCCTGATTCCTTAGGAATGAAGCTCGGAGTTAATACATAGAATCCCAACATGTACAAGACTTATTTGTCTAGGTGGATAGAGCATTCTATGGCTTCCCATGCTTTGAAACTTCCAAGGCTATAGTGCAGTGACATTGATAATGATTCCAAACGGAATTGTCTTGAGATAGATTTAATACACATCTTTTTTTCAGAGTCTGGGAACAAACCAAGAGATTTTGAATGCAAGATATCACCCCCTCCTCCAATTTAATTCTTTATTTTCAAAGGGAATGGCAGTGAAAAAGAGAGGTTGGGGAGAGAACAGAGCACCACTTTCTTACCATGGAATTCCAGCTGTTTTCATCCTTGGGGGTACTTAGTAGTACTTTATAGCACTGGAGATTGAACAGGGAGGCTCACACTATGCTCTACCTATGAGCCCCCTCCTGGCTCTCTCTAAAATATTCCAAAGGGAAGTCATAACAGTTACAACTACATGTCCTTGATGTTCTATAGAGAATAAGACACATATTTAAATTCATCTGTTGTCAATAAAGTCAACAGAGCAGAACAGATGACTCACAGTGAGACCAAGCTAAAATGTGGAGACCGCATTGCTGAGGAATTACATAAACCATGAGCTAAGCATACAGCAAAGGAATTATTTTCTGTCAAACACTCAACCCGGCAACATTTAATATTTTAAAAGCAATCTTTCTTGATATTTTGTTTATGATGACTGTTCACCCAAAAAGCCTTACTGTATTCCATTATTCAGATAAACAAAAGTGGCATTGACTGCTATAAAAATATTATGGGGGAGCTTCTGAGTAGATTTTGCTATTTTAAGACTCGGGAGGACAATTTGTCAACTTGAGGGAAATGATGAGATAATGTAAGTTTCAGAAAAGTGTGCTGCAAACATTTCAACAGGAGAAGAATGAGACATGGGGGTCAGGCAGTGATACACCTGGTTAAGTGCACATGATACTATGCGGAAGGACCAGTGCAAGGATCTGGGTTCAAGTCCCACCTCCCACCCGAAGTAGGGACACTTCACAAACAGTGAAGCAGGTCTGCAGGTGTTGATCTCTCTCTCCCTCTCTATCTATCCTTCCTTTCTCAATTTCTCGCTGTTCTAGCTAATAAAATGAAGAGAAGGGAAGAAAAAAAAAAAGGAAAAAAATGTTCACCAAGAGCAGTGCATTCATAGTGAGGCACCAAACCCCTGAGATAACCCTGGAGGCAAAACAAAAACCAAACAAATGAACAAAAAATAAAATGAGGTATCCCTTGCTATCACTTAGGACAATCTCCACCTTCAGAAACCTAACGTCAGAGACATGCTAGTGCATTTTTTTTTCCTGGTAGGGTTGAATCTTAGGTCTCACACACACACACTCACACACACACTCACACACACACACACTCACACACACACACTCACACACACACACTCACACACACTCACACACACACTCACACACACACACTCACACACACACTCACACACACACACTCACACACACACTCACACACACACACTCACACACACACTCACACACACACTCACACACACTCACACACACACTCATACACACACTCACACACACTCACACACACTCACACACACACACACTCACACACACTCACACACTCACACACACACTCACACACACACACTCTCACACACACTCACACACACACACACTCACACACATACTCACACACACACACTCACACACACACTCACACACACACACTCACACACACACTCACACACACACTCACACACACACACTCACACACACACTCACACACACTCACACACACACTCACACACACTCACACACACACTCACACACACTCACACACACACACTCACACACACTCACACACACTCACACACACACTCACACACACACACACTCACACACACACTCACACACACTCACACACACACACTCACACACACACACTCACACACACACTCATACACACACTCACACACACACACACTCACACACACACACTCACACACACACTCACACACACACACACTCTCACACACACACACTCACACACACTCACACACACACTCATACACACTCACACACACACTCACACACACACTCTCACACACACTCACACACACACTCACACACTCACACACACACTCACACACACACACTCATACACACACTCACACACACACTCACACACACTCATACACACACTCACACACACACACTCACACACACTCACACACACACACTCACACACACACACACACACACTCACACACACACACACACACTCACACATTTCTCTTGTACATGTGTAAAAGCAAGTCCATATATATGGAATGCATATGTGACAGAACTATATTGTTTTTATTCATTGGCATCTGATGTGTGTCCGCAAAGATACCACAATTACAACGGTTTCAAGAACTTTGTGAGATACTTGGGCAAAAAAAGCAAGGGATCCATCTAAAGGCTAGAGGATATGAGGAACTTTGCATCATGGTGAAGACTCAGTGTGGCAAAGACTAATAGCTATTTCCACAGTGTATCCCACGTCCATCAAAGTATCTGGCAGGTCCCCAGCAGCTGCTTAAATGGTGAGTAACCAATTCAATTAGCGTTCATTTCATTTCCACTAAAGCCAAGCAGATATCCTTTCAAATATTCTTAGAGACAGACACAATGGTTTAACGGTATTGATATGATGCCTTTGGGCCTTTTTAGTCATTTGGAAGTTCCCCACATATCACCAAAGGAAGAACCAGATATAATGATTTAGTTGGCCTACAAAGATAGGAGTAGTTTCAAGTCAATGAGTTATATACAACGGGGTTTTTAGAGAAAATTGGTTTTCCATCTAGTAAAAGAATGGAAATCAAGTTGAATTCTATATCCAGTAACAATAGATTGTCCTGCCTTAGTTACTATACATGTCCCTTACACCTTAATTAATGTGCATGATGCTCTAATGGCCACATACACAATACTGAGTATTTGACAAGAAAGCCTCTGCAATTATGGTTGTGGGTTTACTTAGAACACTCTGCCTGTTTCCCTTGTTGGGTCAAAATGAGCTAGCTGCCTGCTGCCCTTCTTCATGTGACCTTCCACCTGGTCTTTGCAGGTTGGGGCTCGCCAGTCAGCTCCCTGATTGAACAGATAGATGCCCACAGCCAGCTCCAAATCACAAGGAACAAGTCATTCTATTGGATAGTTGGAAAAGTCATGATGTATTTTTCTAAGTGGTTCTATGCAAAAATGGGTCATGATTTCCCCCAAAACCCAATATATCAAACTCTGTTGTACAGCCATACATTTTCAAATAAGTATAAAATTGAATGTGAGACAAAGTCAGACAAATCTTCCAGTGGGGGAGTCGGGTGGTATCGCAGCAGGTTAAGCGCACATGGCGCAAAGCGTAAAGACTGGCATTAGGATCCCAGTTTGAGCCCCTGGCTCCCCACCTGCAGAGGAGTTGCTTCACAAGCAGTGAAGCAGGTCTGCAGGTGTCTATCTTTTTCTCCCCCTCTGTCTTCTCCTCCTCTCTCAATTTCTCTCTGTCCTATTCAACCACAACAACATCAAGAACAACAATAATAATGACACCAATAAAAAAGGCAACAAAAGGGAATAAATAAATTAATTAATAAAAAGTCTTCCAATGGCAACCATAGTTTTCCACTAGAATGTGTGCCTAGTGCAATCGGAGACTTTGAAAGTACCTTCTGCCTTGAGGTAGGGTGCTAGCTGCAATTCAAATGGAATGAGTGAGGCATTCTCATACTGCATAATGCAGCTTAATTTAAACAAAACATCTGCACCAAAAATGCTTGCGGCCAGGAAAATTTGTGGCCCTCTCCTCTCTGTTTTGGGCGAAAGTTCAAACACTTGGAAGTTTCTTAAATGGAGACACCTGCTTGCATTTACTGCTGTGAATCTCATTAGGAGAATTTTATATAGGACACTTGTGTAGTGAGTAATGGATTCCATAAACCTGAAGATGGAGGGATTTGTTTCCAGTTAACAACATAGTTCTGAGAAATCACTAATGAAACTAAATATAACTTACATATTTTCAAAGAGTTTTCTCCTACTTAAAACTTCTTATAACCAGCCTACTCTTCATTTTTGAAACACTGACTGATGTGAATTCAAATCTCCCATATACATGCTGAATCGCTGAATCGTCACTGTGAAAAAGATATGTGATTGGCCAACATACACATCAGATGGTGCTCTACTCTGGCAACAGGAAAATGTAAATTAGAACACCAAAAAAGGAACATCTGACTCCCAGCAACCCAGCACAAAACTTAAAAAGCTTTAGAAAACAGCCTAGAGATGATGGCTCAAAAAAATGAGAAATGCTATTAGATCCAGTGTTTCCGCTTCTAGGTATCTATCCAAAGGATATGAAGATGCCAGTTCAAAAAGATATGTGAACCCCTGTGTTAGCTGGAGCAATGTTTATACTAGCTAAGATTAGAAACAAATTAAATGTCCATTTGCACACAAATGGATTAAAAAAAAATTGGTCTATGGATACTATTAACTCAAAGAACTCTAAGAACTAGCTGTTATGTGGAATGTAAGGACACAGTGCAATGAAACAAAACAAAAACAAATCCTTACATTCTGGCAAGAGAATAGTGGTTACCAGACAGAGAGGAGTTGGAGGTGGGAAGCGGAGGTAGTAGAATAGGTTGGTTGGGTGGTGGTGTATGGTACCTAGAACTTTGTGGACGACCATAGTGTGGTACCATATTGAATTGTGAAATTGTATTCCTAAAATGTGTACACTGTTATAACCAGCTTTCACTGAACAAGAAAGAAAGAGATAAAAAAATTAAAATGTTTTATTTATAAAAAGGAAACACTGACAAAACCCTAGGATAAGAGGGGTACAACTCCACACAATTCCCACCACCAAAACTCCATATCCCATCTCCTTCCCTGATAGCTTTCCAATTCTTTAACCCTCTGGGAGCATGGACCCAGGGTCATTATGGGATGCAGAAGGTGGAAGGTAGGGCTTCTGTAATTGCTTCCCCGCTGAATATGGGCGTTGGCAGGTCGATCCATACTCCCAGCCTGTCTCGAAAGAGAGAAAATTTAACACTAAACTTGTTGTGACAGAAGTGCTTGTGAGAGTGGAAATTGCTAGTCATTTTGGAAACAGTCTGGCAGTATTTCTGGAGTTGAGGTGGGACGTGCCCTTAAGAAGACCTTAAACTTGTGTGCAGGAGATTTATTTATTTATTTTTAATGTACTTTCTTTTTTGCCTCCAGGGTTGTCATTGGGGCTCAGTGCCAGCACGACAAATCCACTACTCCTGGTGGCCATTTTTTCCTTTCTAATTTATTTGACAGGATAGAGAGAAATTGATAGGGAAGGGAAGTAAAGATAGAGGTAGAGAAAGACAGACACCTGCAGACCTTCTTCACCTCTTGTAAAGCATACTCCCCTGCAGGTGAGAAGCAAGGGTTTGAACCAGGTCCTTGAGCAGGTCCTTCTGTTCTGCATAGTACTATGTGAGCTTAACCAGGTGGGCCACTGGCTGGCCCCAGCATCAAGAGATTTATAATAGTACCAGGACAAATGGAAGGGAAACTATTTAAATGCCCATCCACAGGAATACTGTTCCAGGGAAGCTGGCGTACTGCCCAACAAGGCATCATGCCTAGATGCTAAAAATTAGTATTGAATATATGAGAAGAGGCAGGGAAGTCTCTTGGGCTCTTCTAGCAAGTTCCTGGTGAGTTACAGGGGAAACTCGTAGGGGTGACATGTTTCTGTCCCTTGTAATCCACACACACACCAAGCCTCCCACCCAGTAGTGTGATCATGAATGTAGCAACCCATCAATGACGTCCTCATGAATGGGTCTAGATTCTTTACAGGAGACACAAGAACTTGTCTCTCTGCTCCTCCTCATATGCAGGAATGGTTTTCAGCAGTCCAGGAAGAGGGTCTTTGCCAGTCTCTGAATCTGTGAGCAGCTCGGTCCTGAACTTCCAGCTAGCTATGCTGAGGAATGCTAGCTATGCAAGTCACCAAGTGTGTGGTGGTTTTAGTTTATAACACTACAAGATGACTAAGGCGGGAAACGCGTAGCTTTATACAGAGAATGAACTTTGCAGACATCATCCTAACTGAAGTCACATTAAAGGGACAAACCGGCATCATCCCCCTCCCACAGGCTGCACTGATGGCACCCCATGACTTGTGTGAGATGCCTGTTCCAAACAGCAGGGCTGGAATGTGATGGTGATAATAAAGGAAGGAAGGACCTTCTTCAGCCTGAAACCAGATTGAAATGAAGGTTATTCTACAAAGGAATGAACTTGTATTTTTTCAAATGTCATTACCAAGAAAGAATGTGAAACTCTTCTAGATTACAGAAGACCAAAGAGTTATGATACCTGAGTGTAATGCCATCCTTGGACCCTACGCCAAAGGAAAGTAAAAGTGAGTCAAGGGGAAGAAACTTAACAATATTTCTGGATTAGATAATTTCATACCAATATTAATTTCTTGATTCCAATCTTTATCTTATAGTCATATAAGACATGTAAAAGTAGTGTACTCAAGATCTTAAAATTATAATTGGGTACAATTCATTCTCAAAAGGTAAGGGAAAAATAGTCTGCATTAGACAATGAAGCTGAGAGAGAAAGAGAGAGAGAGAGAGAGACAAAGGAGAAGGAAAATGTTGGAGAAACTGAGTAAAGGGTACTTGAGCTACATTATATTATTTTTATACATTTTTGTTACTTTGAATGCTTTTCTAAATAAAAATGGGGGGGCTGGGGACACAGCATAATGGTTATGCAAAAGAATTTCATGCCTGGGGCTCCAAGGTCACAGGTTCAGTCTCCAGCATCACCATCAACCAGAGTTAACAGTGCTCTGCTCTGGTCTTTCTCTCTCACTGAAATAAAATAAGTAAAGTATTTGAAAGTGAAAATAGGAATGAAAAGAAAAGTTGGAGGGGGGAGATGAACTGACTTTGCTTAGGGATTACTTCTAGAGGGGAATTTGGGGGTGAAGAGAAACAGACCTAACTCCATAAAGGAACCATTGATGGGCATTTGATAAACAACAGCACTGTTTATATTCTTACGGAGGAAATTCATGTCTTAAGATTTCCCTTGCATGCATGAATTCTTTCATAACTTAAAGATGGAAAATCCATCTTTGGGCTGCCCAGTGCAATTCAAGTTTTCACACATTTTATTTTGGAGCTCAGGAAAGGATTCTTAGACAAAATGATGAATGAGAAGGCAGTAGAGGAAGACTGATGAAAACAGAATTCCAGGTCCCAGAAAGATCACAGGTAAAGACCTGACTCAGAGGTACATGTAGCACAAAGATGGCATTTGGGTTTCAGGCAGCCAGAGAGGCAACTAATGTATCCAATGTTTTCAGTGATAGCAATGGGGCAGTTTGATGTTTTCATATTTCCCCAGCAAAGTGGATAAGTCATTGAAAAGATGATGTAAAATTTATATCACTACAGCTAGAAAACAATTTAGAAATGGTAGAAATCTTCAGGAGCTAAAAATTACATTGAGAAATAATAAGCTGAGCACTTCAAAAAATAAACTGCAGACCAAGAAGGCAATTTTCCCTCAGAATCATATTATTTCAGTGAAAGCCAATAATTAAAATGGGACCTTTAAAAGAGAATCTCTGAAACTATTTTATCTTTTCAAAAGCATTGGACCTGAATGCTGGGCTATTATTTCCAAAACTAAGTAATATTTAAAGCATCCAAGTAAAGAAGAGAAAGATAATACAATATTGCTCCTCTTGAACCATAATATTTGCAGTGAATTCCCCTTTCAAAAATGACAAGGAGTGGTTAGAACACAGAAAAGAACTATAAATACGCATATACATCTATCCATCCAGCGAGCCAAGAAACATGTATTGTAAGACATTTCTGTAACTGTCTGATGACAATGATACAATAGCCACATAAATGAAAAGGAATTCATGTATTAAAGAAATGTTGTGAAGACACAGAATGAAAGAAATATAACAGAAAAATATAGAACAAAGTCTTTGTGTGGATTTGAGGGAGGGTAATAGGTGATAGGAAGGTGCCTTGCATATTGAAAGGTAAGTAGAATCTGAGAGAGAGAGAGAAAGAGAGAGAGAGAGGGAGAGAGAGAGATGGATTCCACATATTAAAGACTTGGAGATGGAGATAGTATCTTAGATTATCCAGGTAGGTTAATCTAATAACATGAGTCCCTATCAGTGAAATGGAACAGGGAGGAGGAAGAGTGAGTCAAAGGTAGACATGTAAAGGACCAACACCTCCATCTTTCCTTTCAGAGGAAACAGAGCATCAGCTTTCATCAAGCAAGAAAAGAGGGATTTAGCTACATGATCACAAGGAACTGGAGGATTCCACCTACCTAGATGAGCAAGAAACATAATTTACCCTAAAGTCTCAAAAAAGTGGCCTGGTCTTGACAACATATTAATATTATCTTGAGGAGATACATAAGAGTATTCCCTACTTGCAGTAGACCAAGATAATGCCTCTGATTAGTTCAAATCAATAAATTTGTAGTGCCTTTACTAGGCCATTCATGTAAATCTCAGTGAGGTCAGGAGAGAGCTCACCAAGTAGAGTGCATGCCTTCCACACAGGAGGCCCTGGGTTTGAGATCTGGCACCACCTGAGAGTACGGTGGACAACATGGAGAAGTCCATGAATGGTAGAGCAGTGTTGTGTTGCTTCTCCTATAAGTCTGTTTCCTTCTCTCTTTTCTCCCTCTCTTACTATCAATAAAGAAATAGAGTGTGTGGTCCAGGAGATGGCACAGTGGATAAAGCCTTGGATTCTCAAGCATGAGGTCCTGAGTTCAATCCCTGGCAGCACATGTACCAGAGTGATGTCTGGTTCTTTCTCTCTCCTCCTATCTTTCTCATAAATAAATATTCTTTAAAAAAAAAAAAAGAAATAGAGTAAAAAAAAATGGCCTAGGAATCCACTTAGTGGTATTTGACATGGATGAGACCCTGAGCTCAACCCCCAAAGACACAAACACACAAAGAAATATATATATATATATATATATATATATATATATATATATATATATGTACTATTTGCATCCCTACAAAGTTACAGAAGTCCAGATCCTTTCATAGGGCACAGATGGGTCCCAAGAAACCATTCAGATGACTTAAGGATGGCAATGAAAGGCATCAGTTCAGCTGACAGGAATGATCCAAATGTAAGGGCAACACTACAGCCTATCCTGCCCCTTCTAGCCAGGACACACAGTTGTAACCTACTGCCAAAAATGAATCTCAGCCAGGAACAAATAATACCAACCTCATTCATTCAGGTGGTAGAACACACTTAGAAGCTCAGTTGAAATGCCTGTACACTCTTTAAAGCTCTTTAAAAGCAGTGAGCACTCTACCTGGGGCTGAAGCTTGCTCACTTTTACTGGAAAGTCCAATGGAAATTTATGGAAAATTCTACTTTCACTTTAGAATATTAAATTACACTAATAGATACCAGGGGAACATGGATCTGATGGAGAAATGACCTAGACCATAACCTCTTAAACCTTCTGTGGTTCTACTGTCCTATCTACTTTAAATGCAGGTAGTTTTGTTATTTTGTTAGCTTGTTTTCTTTTTTTATCAAAGCCATGGTCCTCTTGCATGCAGAACATGTCTTTACCACTGAGCTCCCTCCCCTCCCTCATTCACCATGATTCACCAGCTATATTTCACGTGAAGTCGCATGCACAAATGTCAGAAGAAAGAATTCACAGAAAAAAATTTTCTGGAATCATTTAACACATATCAAAAGTTTTAATTTTTGGGAGTCCGGTGGTAGCGCAGTGGTTAAGTGCAGGTGGCGCAAAGTGAAAGTGGTGAAGCAGGTCTGCAGGTGTCTATCTTCCTCTCCCCCTCTCTGTCTTCCCTTCCTCTCTCCATTTCTCTCTGTCCTATCCAACAACGACGACATCAGTAACAACAACAATAATAACTACAAAAATAAAACAATAAGGGTAATAAAAGGGAATAAATAAATAAATACTAAAAAAATGTAAAAGAAAAAAAAGGTTTTAATTTTTGCTATGAGCTTACAAGTAGGCCAAGGAGTACTACTTGTGAATAGACAGTTGTTTCAGATAAGCACATCAAAGTTGTTACCAGTGGGTGATGGCATTGTGGGTGTTTGCTGGTTTTCTGTACTTCATAATCTGCTCCATTCTGAGCTATTAAATTAATAGAAAGCACCAAAAAACACAAGTGCAAAAAAAAAGACTATTCAATGAAAACAGGAATCGGAAAACATGCATAGAGTAGATATGATCAAACTCTAAAACTCTAAAGTTCCCAAAGGCTCTCTAGACTCCAAGGGAAAGGGAAGTGCTTCTAAGAGCTAAGGTGGTATTGCCATGTACAGATAAGAGCTTAGTGCCATGGGGATTTAGGAAGGCTTCTTTTGGAAATGTAACCCATGCTCCATGATGGGGCTGGGAAGGAACAGCTGTCAAAACTCTGCAGCCCACACTTCCAGAATTTTAATCAATGATTTCTGCACCCTGCTCAAAGCTCTCTTCTGCTGCAGCCTCGTGACTTCTACCCCCGTCAGTCAGTGGGCAGACAATGACATCGCTGGTCAAACAGCGGGGCCTATGTGTGTCACCCAGGCACCCACAGGGGATGGAGCTAGTGCTGGAGCCACAGCCACACTTGCTCAGTTGAACTGTAACATTCACGCTAACCCACATGTATTAGTAGGAAACCTCTGAGCAGTCTTGTTTGGGGACTCTCTCAATCAGTTGAATTCCATTTACTTCAATTCAGTTTGGGACTGTGAAGCAGATACCCTGTCTGTGCTCGCACTTGACCCGATATTTCCTGTCCAACAGGCCTACAAATTCCTTCATTGTTTCATGTTGGAAATGAACTCAGAGCCTTAAGTACTCATAATTGTATTGGGCAACCCCCCCTGGTTTGATTTTCTATCGTTTGTTTGGAGAGCAAGAGACACCAGGTCACTATTCCACCATCCACTGAAATGCCCTTGGTGCTGTCCACGGTGCTCCCATGTGGTGCCAGGGCTCAAACTTGGGGTCTCTCACACATGGTGAGGCATATGCTCTACCAGCTATGATAGCTCACAGAGCCCCTCTACGAATGTCTTTACTGCAAAGCAGGAACTGGATTTCTCTTTTCTTTTTCTTTTTTTTTTAAATTTTTTAAAAAAGATTATTTCCCCTTTTGTTGTCCTTGGGGTTTTACTGTAGTTATACTTATAGTTGTTATTCATGTTGTTGTTGGATAGGACAGAGAGTAGTGGGAGAGAGGAGGGGAAGACAGAGGGGGGAGAGAAAGACAGACACCTGCAGACCTGCTTCACTGCTTGTGAGGCAACCCCCCTGCAGGTGGGGAGCAGGGGCCTTGAACTGAGATCCTTATGCCCGTCCTTGCGCTTCGCAACACATGCACTTAACCCGTTGCGCTCCCAGGAACTTGGCTTTTTTTTTCACATGCCTCAAATCACCTTTTGTCTGGGAGACAGACATTCTTTCTCACATTTAGTGAACACTTATTAAGTGACAGAAATTTTGTTACTCTGAAAATATCAAAATAATGCCCACATTTTTCATTAGGGTATGGGAAATGAAAGGACAAAGCCACACTTCATCCTGTGAAGTGTCAATTCTACTTAACACCCTTCCAGGAAAGTCATGAAAAATTATCTCTAGGACAACTAGCCTTCCATTCCTGTGCCTATTTACCCTAACAGACGAGAACACTTTTCCAGATACACTGGCTGGAGAATGGATTGATACCTGGAAGTGAATCTGCGTCAGTGCTTAACTTTGTACTTAAGGTTACTTTCATATACAGAATGACTCTGTAAGAGATCACGTTGCCAGGAAGAATATCTGTGCACAGGGCAGCATGAAGTCTGATGTCTTTTCATCTCCTCTGAAATCACAGTAGGGGTGTCTCAGCTCCCTCTGTGTTCCTCAGATCTGAGAAAGAGGTGAAGGAGGTAAGTGGACAAAAGCAGAGACAGGGGAGTCAGGCGATAGTGCAGAGGGTTAAGCGGTGAAGCAGGTCTGCAGGTGTCTGTCTTTCTCTCCCCTTCTCTGTCTTCCTCTCCTCTCTCTATTTCTCTCTGTCCTATCCAACAATGACAGCAACAGTAATAACTACAACAATAAAAGAACAACAATGGCAACAAAAGGGAAGAAATAAATAATTTTTTTTTTGCTATTTATTTACTTCCTTTTGTTGTCCTTGTTTTATTGTTGTAGTTATTACTGTTGTTGGATAGGACAGAGAGAAATGGAGAGAGGAGGGGAAGACAGAGAAGGGGAGAGAAAGACAGACACCTGCAGACCTGCTTCACCGCCTGTGAAGCGACTCCCCTGCAGGTGGGGAGCCGGGGCTTGAACCAGGATCCTTCCAACGGTTCTTGCGCTTTGTGCCACATGCGCTTAACCCGCTGTGCTACCGCCAGACTCCCATAAATAAATATTTTTTAAAAGCAGAGACAGGGATACAAAAATGGTTCCTTTTCAATAGCAGGGGAAAGGTACGGAGCTTGAAGTTGAAGTTCAAACTCTTTCCCAGTTATCTAGATTCTAGGCATGTGAGTATTGAGAACAGATGAGCACAGAACTGCAACCAGAGGACTGTAATTAGGAAGGCTGGGTCTGGGAACCAGAGAGCTTCTCTTAAAGAAGATGTGTCTCTCCACTCCTTGTGGGATGAGAAAAAGGGAAATGAGACTGTAGGATTCTGGAAGACTGGAAGAACCCGACTAGCCCACTTGCGCTCCTGCTGGCTGTCCTTTGGCCAACTGCCATCCCATCAGCATAGGAGTGTAAACAGTCACTATAAGGGCAACCCAGATACCTCAGCTGGGTAGTGCACCTGCTATGTCATGTAACTGACCCAGGTCTTAGCACAGTTCCCACTGCAATGTAGTGCTATGGTGTCTTTCTCCAACATCACCTCTCTCTCTCTCTCTCTCTCCCTCTCTCTCTCTCTCTCTCTCGCTCAAGTCTGCCCAGAGTAGTCCTGGCCGAAGGTAAAAAAAAATCCTTTCTTTACATACTCAAATATCCACTATATGTTATTATTCTCATTGTTGAAGTACAAACTGTAGACCATTTGATCAGTTCTTGTAGTTAACAAAACCAGGCATCCTAATAATGGAGTTATTTATTTATTTTTCTTAAAAAGCCAATCCTCTATGACAATCAATTAAAAAAGAAAAAAAAAACCCTGAAGTTTTAGGATGAAGGCATTTCTGACGGTCTTAGTGTCCAACTTTCTGGTTTTGAAGGCTAGGAAACTGAAACTAAAAAAATGTTAAAACAAACAAACAAACAAAAAACGTTAAATAGCCTGGAAACCACTGCTTCTGAATGACAAGAAATACATCTCCTCCCCCTCAAACTGACTGGCTTGCAGCCAGCCACATACTAGCTTTTGCTTCAAGGGGAAAAAAAAACAAACCTCACAAAGTTAATGAATGAACCTCACTTGTTAGCACTATCATAAAGGTCTTGGAACACTCTTATCTGCCATACTAGTATGCCAGTAAACTTTATGACTGGCAGTTTCACATACAGGAAACAGTTATAGCTATCTGTGGACACAAGCTTTTAAAGTAACCTGGAATACCTACCTTTTTGTTTAAAAACAAAGCCCTCTTGAACAAATGCCTGAATATAAATGAATAATGCAAACATTAATTAGAAGGCATGATTGACTTCAAATGTTGGTGCCCAGTATTTAAGTTTTCTTCTTCAGAAAAGTTACTGAGTGTGACTTCCATTTTTGCAAGAGTTACTGGGCTGGAGTTAGTTTCTACGTCTTCCTTCGACAAAGCCGTGATAAAGGGACTTTCAGAAACTAGTCAAATTGGCCATTGGAAAGTCACGATCTATTTTTACTAATGCAAAAAAAATGTGTCATGATTTTTCCAACACACCAATAGGTCACTTGGACAGTGTGCTTCTTTGCCACGTGTGGGACCCAGGTTCAAGTGCCTGGCATCTACTTCATTGAAGGAAGCTTTGGTGCTGTGGTCTGTTTCTCTCTCTCTTTCTCTCTCTCTCTGACTGTCTCTGTCTCTCTTTAAAAAGAAAACCCATATTTGGAGAGTTGGGTGGTAGTGTATTGGGTTAAGCACAAGGGCCAGCTTAAAGATCCCGGTTCCACCCCCAGGCTCCCCACCTGCAGGGGAGTCCCTTCACAAGCAGTGAAGCAGGTCTGCAGGTGTCTATCTTTCTCTCCCCCTCTCTGTCTTCCCCTCCTCTCTCCATTTCTCTCTGTCCTATCTAACAATGACAATATCAATAACAACAACAATTATAACTACAACAAAGACAACAAAAGGGAAAATAAATAAATATTAAAAGAATTAAAAAAAAAAAAAGAAAACCCACATTTGGGAGCTAATCTCTTCCCTGATCCAGCTTCATAGCTCTTTTTCCAGCCATGACATCATCTCCTCAGACAATAACTTGGGTCCACCTGCATATCAGATGTCAGGCTCAGATAAAAAAAAACCAAAAACTAGTATAGTCATGTGCTATCTGGAATATAACTAGAAATAGTCCTACTAGCTAACTACAAAACAGAAAACCCCAAATCTTCACCTGTACTATTCCAACCATTAGGTTCATGACTAGACAACAATTTGTTTGGCTTTATATGTTAACTCCTTTCAGCCACCAGGTTCCAGATGCTAGCATGATGCCGACCAGACTTCCCTGGACAGACAATCCCACCAATGTGTCCTGTAGCCCCACTTCCCTAGAGCCCCACTCCATTAGCGAAAAAGAGAGGCAGGCTGGGAGTATGAATGGACCTGCCAACACCCATGTTCAGCAGGGAAGCAATTACAGAAGGCAGACCTTCCACCTTCTGCATGCCACAAAGACCCTGGGTCCATACTCCCAGAGGGATAAAAAAAAAAAAAAAGCTATCAGGGGAGGGGATGGGATACAGAGTTCTGGTGGTAAGAATTGTGTGGAGTTGTACTCCTCTTATCCTATGATTTTTGTCAGTGTTTCCTTTTTATAAATAAAAATGAAAAATAAAATAGAAAGAAAACCTAATGAAATCAACAATGGGTGTTCAAAATCATTTCTTTGTCATTTTCCACTGGATAGTAAAATCTGTTAAGTGTTTTCATTTTTAGTTATTTTATCTGCCAAATCAAATGCCTATATTCTTTTTAAGGATATGTGAATTGAAAGGACAAAAGTCATTGGTCATTTTGACAGACTTAATTAGTCACCTAAATTGGTAATTACTAAAATAATTACATGAAAAGAAGCTCATTGTGCTAGTCAACAATGGTATCCTCTCTTGAAGTCAAGCCCCCTGCAGCTTCTTTCTTATACTCTGCTATTCTGCCAGTTTTCCCAAATTCCACCGGTCAGGAGAGGAGAGGAGCTGAGCTGGAATTAAAGAATCTACTTTCACACAATTTGGTGGTGGTGGTGGTGGTGGTGGTGGTGGTGGTGGTGGTGGTGGGCTTATAGCTGATGTGGGTTCCAGTCTCAGAAGCAGGCATTCCCACTTCAGTTTGATGGCAAAATCTTACCGTTTTCAAACTGTTTTTCCTCCACTGCCACAAACCCACTCACATTCATTAAATTTTATTATTTCTGCATCATTTAATGTAGGTCAACATGTCGAGTCCAGCAAGCAAAAGTATTTCTTTCCAGTCCACTGACATTTCTGGGATAGATAAGAGGCACAAATATCTCACTTCAAGGGAGAAGAAAGCCCTCTGACTTGTAAATATGAACATTAAAATCAAGACTACAAAAGACAATGCAACAGATGTAGTGCCACAACCCAACTGGCCCATGCTTATTATGCCAGAAATGTCTTTCTATAGAAGAATCCGGTGATGGCCCCTTCAGAGTTGAAGGAGCCTTTGTTTGCAAAGTGTAACCCACTCCATGCCAGCTCTGTCCCTTGGAAGTAACTTGAGTGTTCAGAGCTGGTAGCACTCCCTAAACTGCTGCTAGCCAAAACATCATGAGAGACACAATTTTCAGCCATGCAAAAGTAGCACATCTCTTCTCTTGCCAGAAATTCTTTAAGAAAACTCTTCCTATAGCTAAGATTCTGACATTTCCTTTTTCTCTAGTTCCTCTCTCCCACAGACGCCGACTGCATGTTTAATGAAGCCTGCCTGCCTGGTGGCACTGGTTGGCAGCCTACGAAGGGTTCCTGGAGAACTCGGACTCTGGAGCCAGAATGCCTGCCTGGAAGGCCTGGATTCACCATTTGCTAGAAATCCTTCGGCATCTTATCCCTCACCTACAAAATACAAACAAAATCCCCTTTGATATAGATTTTCATGAGAATGAAAGGAAATTGAATAGAGGGTCTGTTGCAAAGGGCATGCACAATGATGTCTTTGTCTTTCTGGGCTCTGATTGCTTGTGCAGGGGATCAAACCTGGTTAATTTCACATGTGAGTCTTTTGTGATATCAATGCATTATCTCCCTGGTATGTGATGTCTATCCAGATAACAACATTTCCACCACTTACCAACCTGTACAAGTCAGCTGAGATCATAACTAATGGGGCTGTCACCAGGAGTTGGTCCTCACCACATGGAAATATTTAAGTCATGCTTCCATTAGTCTAGTTCTGATGTACTTGCAGTCCACTTTCCTGCCTTCCCTTCAGCACCTCATTTGAAGTGGGAGAAAAGGTCCACCCTTATTTGAAGTCCTTCAAAAAAAAGTCATGAAACAGACTAGCCCCCTGTTCTCCACAGCACTTATGTTTAAAGACAAGAAGGTTGGAAAAGAGAAGCAAGTAAGTGATCAGGTCACTAGGTTATGGTAAGAGTTATAAGGAAAATAAAGTTGAATTATGAGGTAGAGAAGGTGGTAGGTAGCAGCAAAGAGCAGCTGGTGAAAAATCTTCAACTGGCAAATCCAGAATGATCTTCTCAGGTGATCACATTTGACAAGCTAATGACTCAAAAGTCATGACAACCTTAAAACACAGGAATGTCAAATGCAAGAACCTAATAATCTAATCTCTTCCACTTCAGAGCTGAGGAAACAGCCATTCCCCAAATCCCCATCTGGCCAGTTGTTTAAGGTATCTGATGGAATTTTGTCCTGGATGACTCAGGGAAGAACATCCCAAGATGGGGGTGAAAACAGCCAATCAAGTGGGTTTGCACACATCTGGCATGCCCTCCTCATTGCATGTCCTTCAGGGCCTGACAGGATTCTGCTTCAAATTATCTAGTAAGGGACACAGCACTGGCTTCATCCTGGAACACACCTTTTCTTTCCATAATTACATTTTTTGCAGGCTCTGGTTACAACAATTTCATGGAAAACAATGATTTTTTTTTAATTTTCCCTTTTGTTGCCCTTGTTGTTTTTCATTGTTGTTGTAGTTATTACTGTTGTTGTTGATATTGATGGCATTGTTGTTGGATAGGACAGAGAGAAATGGAGAGAGGAGGGGAAGACAGAGAGGGGGAGACAAAGACAGACACCTGCAGACCTGCTTCACCGCCTGTGAAGCTACTTCCATGCAAGTGGGGAGCTGCGGGCTTGAACCGGGATTCTTATGCCAGTCCTTGTGCTTTGTGCCACGTGCGCTTAACCCATCGTGCTACTGCCCTACTGCCCGACTCCCTATGATTTTTTTTTAAACCCAGAAGTGTGAGTTCACACTACAAGTAAGGTGCTAGATAGAGAAGAAAATATACAATCAGGGAGTTGGGCTGTAGCGCAGCGGGTTAAGCGCAGGTGGTGCAAAGCGCAAGGACCTGAGTAAGGATCCTAGTTCGAGCCCCCGGCTCCCCACCTGCAGGGGAGTCGCTTCACACGTAGTGAAGCAGGTCTGCAGGTGTCTATCTTTCTCATCCTCTCTCTGTCTTCTCCTCCTCTCTCCATGTCTCTCTGTCCTATCCAACAACGACGACATCAAGAACAACAACAACTACAGCATCAATAAAATAGACAACAAGGGCAACAAAAGGGTAAATAAATAAATAAAATTTATATATATATATATACAATCAGGTGTCTTCTATAAAGCCACTTAGCAGTGATCGGATCTCATTGCCCTTGTTAGGTGGTCTAAACTTTGTGTTTACATCAGCAAAGTTCTTCAAAGGTTGAAGAACAAGTCACATCATACTGACTCTCCATATACCTGCTGTTATCTAGACATACCAAAAACATCTGGCTAAGATTGTGTTTATTTTGGTGTTTATCAAAATTTAGTGTGCTTAAGAATGGCTGGATTATCTTGTTAAAAATGCAGATTGTAGGGGCCAGGCAGGAGCACTGCAGGTTAAGAGCACATGGAGTGAAGCACAAGGACCAGCATAAGGATCCCGGTTGGAGTCCCCCGGCTCCCCACCTACAGGGAGGGTCACTTCACAGGTGGTGAAACAGGTCTGCAGGTATCTATTTTTCTCTCCTCCTCTCTGTCTTCCCCTCCTCTCTCCATTTCGAGATTTCTATCTGTTGTATCCAACAATAACAGCAGCAATGACAACAAAACAATAACAACAATAACAATAAGGGAAACCACAACAACAAAAAAGAAAAAATGGCCTCCAGGAGCAGTGGATTCCAAGTACTGACACTGAGCCCCAGTAATTAACCCTGGAGGCAGGGAAAAAAATGAACTTTGTGATCCAGTATCTCTGACACAGGGTCTGGAGTTCTGCATTTCTAATAAGCTCTCAGTCCAACACTGTGTGGACAGGTCTGTCACTGGATGATGATCTGCCCACTCAAGAATGAATCATCTCTTCAGTCTCAGTACACGTTGAAGTTGGACATATTAAGAGAGGAAAATCATTTATCTTGTGGGTCTCCTGATTTCATAATTGATGGTAATCTCCTCTTACACTTGGCCTCCAGAAAGATTTTTTTTATAGGACAGAGAAAAATTGAGGTGGGGGGGAGAAGATAGACAGGGAGAGAGAAAGAGACCTGCAGACCTGCTTCACTGCTCATGTAGTGACCCTACTGCAAGTGGGGAGCCAGGGGCTCGAACTGGGATCCTTGTGCAGGGTCTTGTGCTTCCTACTATGTGCACTTAACCTGGTGTGCCACTGCCTGACCCCCACCAGGAAGAATCTTTAACAAGACCATGGGACTTCCCAGCTGTGTATTTAATTTACTGATCCTACGCCACCAACGTACTCCTGCCTACATCTTATTGTCCTGATGCTGACCTTAATTTTCCTTGATGAGACTGATTATTTTACCCTTTTACTGTATTCAGTTGTTGTTACACATGCATTTTTGCAAGTGATCTGGATCACTATTTTGAATATGGGAGCAAGGGAATAAAAGTATCCCCACACAACCTAGATAAATGGAACTATGTGCTCAAGGACACATGACTCTTTGGCCAATTCCAGGCACCTGTTAAAGTAGGATAATGTGACTGAGAATAAAAACATATCCAGTCCTAGAAGCTCTGGGTGGCTTGACAAGGATGAATCTCATCTTCTTTCTCAGTTGCTTACAGTTCTGTCAGATGGGGTACGGAGAAATACTGAACACTAACTATGGACTTCATAGATTCTCCACACGTCCATTACGATTGTTTTTCTTGATTAGGCCTTACAGTAAATGGTTGTGGGAGGAAAGACAGTCATGGGGATGGCTGAATCAGGTCATATTTTAAAGACTTCACAGAACTCATGTTGTCTCCAGAAGATCTACTATTCCTTTAGGTGCATAAAAAAGCTTTTGCTATGTCTTCTAACCTTAGCAAAAGTGATGATAGGTACTCTGAAATGCCAGTGAGAAAGACAGATTTCTCATTCCTTAGGTAAGGATACTAATCAGAACACTTCAGTAACATCAGAAATCAACTCCTCATGTCTTCCAGCTTAGAGCTGCTGTTTGATGCAGGTACAGGTACAAGAACAGAAGGTAACCCCCACTAGTTAGCATTCTTAGACTGAAATATCACTTTTCCTATGACTTTCCCCCGCCCCCTCTGTTGCCACCAAGATTATCCCTGAAACTTGGTGCTGGTATAACAAATACAATGCTCCCGGCAGCCACACTTTATACTTTCCTTTCCTTTCTCTCTTTCTTTCTTTCTTTCTTTTTTTCTTTCTTTCTTTCTTTCTTTTTTTTCCAGGGCAGTATGAATGTGAGATGGGCAAGGAGATAGAAAGGAGAAAGACAGACACCTGCAGGCCTGCTTCACTGCTCATGAAACATCCCCCCTGCAGGAGGGGACAGGGGACTGAACCTCGTTCTTTGTACAGGGCGGTATGTGTGTTTACTCAGGTGTATCACCACCCGGCCCCTCAGCTAGTTGCTATTCAGGGTCAGAAAGAAGTACTTTAGTTGGTATTTAATCCTAGTGGCTCCACGACCTCCTCTCTAATTGCTCTGAAGGCTCAAGAAGATATTGAATACGATGCCAGGCACTTCACAGATTTTTATTATTATTATTATTTTGAATAGGACAGAGAGAAATTGAAAGGGGGAGGAGAAGACAGAGAGGGAGAGAGAAATATAGACACCTGCAGACCTGCCTAACCACTTGTGAAGCAACCCCCTCGGCAGGTGAGGAGCCAGCTGGGAGCTCGAACTGAGATCCCTGCATGGGTGCAGGTAATTAGTGCCATGTGCACTTAACCTCAAACTTCACAGTTTTCAGGGCATCCATTAACGCTGCTTTTCATGGTTAGGTCTTCATATAAAATGGTTACAGAGAAAAATACAGCTCAAAACCCAAATTCACATGTTCATTTTCACTTCTTGACCCATCTAGAAGCTTTCTCAGTCCCCCTGTCTATACACGTTAGCCTTAAGTTTACTTCTGCAATGCCCTTGAAAAGTCAAACACATGTTGTGAATCAATCAATAACATTCAACTTTATCTTGTAAAACTAAGCCTGTGTTGATTTCTTCACAAGCCAAGTGACTCTAAATAAAACATAAACGTGTGTGTGATTTAAGTCTAACTATTGTTATGAAGATTCCTGTTAAAACAACAGTAGTCTCAGGAGTCAGGAGGTGGTTAAATAAAAAAAAATAAATAAAATAAATAAATAAATCTGTTACTAGGACTGATGTCCTGGGTTCAATCATAGGGTTGTCAAAGGAGCAGCATGGACGATACTAAGAAAATAGCATGGATATGGTATAGCAGGTGTCTATAAGTGTTCTTTCTGCGTGTCTCTTTAGAGTTAAAAATTGGGGCTGGGAGGTATCCCAGAATTATTGTGTGGATGTCAGGCCCTGGGTTCATCCCCAGCACCACATAACAGAACAACAACAACAAAGGCTACTTCTGTGAATGTCAAACAAATAGGGCTCTCATTTGCATAGAACTTTAAACCTTGAACACAAACAGTAAAACAAATGCTCCATTTTCATTCAACATCACTCTCCGCATCTTTTTGCACAGTTTTAGCACATGAGTTTCTGGACATTCTAGTATCACCCCACATCCCACTGGGTTTATTTTAAGTTATGCATATATTATTATGCTCAAAGGGAGGAAATCCTTCCTTCTAGGAATTTCTCTAGTTCTGGTTAAACACGTTTAGATGTTTATCACTCCTCAAAGAACTTTGGTCTTTAAGAGGTTCTGCTTTTTATTCAAAGCTTTCTAAAATATCCAAAGTTGTATCACTGGAGGACAGAGGAAGTCAGAGAGCATGAATTTGAGAATGTTCTCTTTAACATTTGACCTCTACGGGTAGATGGAACGGAGAAAGCATATGAAAGCATATTGGTTAAGTGCAATCACTTCTGACAGAATGGTTCCTCTCAAGTCAGTAATAACACTGGGTAAGATAACCCATTAAAGATGGGTGTGCAGGGTATTTGCATGACAACAGCGTAAACAGGTATAAACCTGTTAAGAGAATACATGCAAATAAAGTTGTGAGCTCCCATCCAGAAAGCCCACAAATGACTTTAGGCAAACATTGGCCTGCTGGTAAACCATGACCTGCTTCTGCTTCCTTTCCATCATCTGACCCTAGTCATTCTCAGTCTGCCTGCTCCCCAGAAGTCTTCCATGAGTCTCTCAGGCCCAACCACATTTCATAAATTAAACTCCATTTCTCTCACAGTGATTGATAGATAGATAGACCTGCTGTGGTGTTGGCAGAAAAGCAAAATACACTTTTTCTTTATTGTGACACTATCCAATATAACATGTAGGCAGAGTTTTAATGTACTGGGGAAGTTATCTAACTGATGAGGCAGGACAAATACACTTCATATGTTATTTTCTTTAACTGCCACGGGGGTTATCCCTGGGGTTTGGTGAGAATAGGACAAATCCATCATTCCCAGTAGTCTTTATTTTTTCTTCTCCTCTTTTCTTTTCTTTTCTTTTCCTTTCTTTTCTTTCTCCTCCTCCTCCTTCTTTTAATTAAGACAGAGAGAGGGAGTCAGGCGGTAGCGCAGCAGGTTAAGCACAGGTGGCGAAAACGCGAGGACCTGCATATGGATCCTGGTTCGAGCCCCCTGGCTTCCCACCTGCAGGGGAGTCGAGTCGCTTCACAGGTGGTGAAGCAGGTCTAAAGGTGTCTGTCTTTCTCTCTTCCTCTCTGTCTTCTTCTCCTCTCTCCATTTCTCTCTGTCCTATCTAACAACAATGACATCAATAAGAACTACAACAATAAAACAACAAGGGTAACAAAAGGGAATAAATAAACAAATAAAAAGACAGAGAGAAATTGAGAGGTGAGGTGGATAGACCCTTGCAGTACTGCAGCACTGTTTATGCAGGTGTGGGTCAGGGTTTCAGCCCCTGTCCTTGTGCATCATAACATGTAAATTCTTTTTTTTTTTTGGCTCCAGGGTTATCGCAGGGGCTTGGTGCCAGCATTATAAATCTACTGCTCTTGGCAGCCATTTTTTTTCCATTTTATTGGATAGGACAGAGAGAAATTGAGAGAGGAGGGGGAGATTGAGAGGGAGAGAGAAAGAGAGATAGATACCTGCAGGGCTCAGACCTGATCTTTTCGCGGGTGCTTGCATTTAGTACTATGAGAGTTTTTTAACTGGGCCTGCCATCCCCATAACGTGAATTCTGCTGAGTGTGGGCACCACACAGCTCACTACTTCATCACACATTTTTAAAAGAGAGCTTCTATTTAAAACAGAATCTCTAATTATTGGCCTTACAATTTGGAGGTTACCATAAGTACGCATATTCAAACAAAAGAATAAAACACTCAAGTCCTGACAAGGGAAAGAAGCTGGTAGCCATTTTAGAGCCTGCAGTCTGACCTGGAGAAGCTGGGAACTACCATGGGAGGGTATCTGGGAATCAGCCAATTTCACTTGGTCCTACAACTGCTCCTTTCATGACTTGTGTTTTGTGCTTCATTTACATTCCATGAAAAAAAATCAGAATGACTAAGAAGTAAATGATAAGGTCATCATAACTGTTACTGTGTACTTCCTTTTTCCTTTAAACAACTTTGAAATATGTTTGACATATAAAAATTGCATATATTTAATTACCCAATGAAATATATGATGTTGTAAGATATGTATACATGGCAAAAAATACCATCACAATAAAAACAATTAACTCGGGGACTGGGCAGTAGTGCACCAGATTAAATGCACATAGTGCAAAGCACGGGGACCAGCACAAGGATCGTGGTTCGAGCCACTGGCTCCCCAGCTGCAGGGGGAGGGAGTTGTTTCACAATTGGTGAAACACTGTAGGTGTCTGTCTTTCTCTCCCCCTCTCTGTCTCCCCTCCTCTCTCTATTTCTCTCTGTCCTATCCAACAACAACAGCAATAGAAATAACAGCAACAACAACAACAATGGGGAAAAAACATGGCCTCCAGGAGTAGTGGATTTGCAGTGCAGACACCAAGCCCCAACAATAACCCTGGTGGCAAATAATAATAATAATAAATAACATATAAATAATTCATCCATGGCCTACATAGCTACTGTCTTTTAAAAATTTTTTTAATGTTTTCCTCCAGGGTTATGGCTGGGACTTGGTACCTACACTACGAATCCACTGCTCCTGAAGGCCATTTATTCCCTATTGTTGCCCTTATTGTTGTTATTATTGTCATTCTTATTGTTGCTATTATTGTCATTGTTATTATTGTCATTCTTATTGTTGCTATTATTGTCATTGTTATTATTGTCATTACTAGACAGTACAGACAGAAATCGAGCAAGGAAGGGAAGGCAGAGAAGGAGACAGAAAGACAGACACCTGTAGACCTGCTTCACTGCTTATGAAGCGACCCCCTGCAGGTGTGGAGCCAGAGGCTCAAACTGGGATGCTTACATGGGTTCTTGAGCTTTGCACCATGTGTGCTTAACCTGCTGCACTGCTGCCCGACCCCCATAGCTACCATCTTGTGTGTATGTGTATACGCATGTGTTGAGACTTTTCAGATCTATCTTAGTAGAAAGTTTCATGTATAGGATACAGTATTATCAACTGCCTTCGCTATGCTGAGCACCAGATCTTCAGAACTGATCTTGCATCTCTCAAGCTATACACCCTTTGACTAATCTCCCATTTTCTGCCCAAAGTTCTACTTCCCCGTAGTGAGCTATTCGTAATCCCTTCCCCATCTTGCTGATTTTCTCATATAGCATTCAGGAGTCAAGGACTTGAAGGAACACATTCATGACTCATCTTAAGGGACCAGACCAGCGTGAGCTAAGAGTCCTCTCCACTGCAGAATACTATTAAAAGATTCTATGTCCAAACACAGTGCTCTGCCACCAAAGGACCCTTCAAATCCGGGTGCCAAGCCAAGGAGCTCATGGCTTTCCTACTTCCTGTCCTAGTTTCCTTGAAGGGTTAACTGGCAGGGTAGATTGTCAAGTGCAGGTCTCTTGCTGCCAGAATCCTTGCCAAAGCTGCCTGCTTAGATGTGTCCGATCCCATGAAAAGGCTTGGCAGAAGGAGACAGAGATGCAGAAGATGGAGGGAGGCAGAGACACTATGGTCAGTGAACTCCTCCCTCACTTTTTTCTTTTTAAGACACAGAGCTTATTCGTTTTGATAAGACAACCCAGCATTTCAAATCTGAAACTATCTTCCAGATAATACACATTCTTCTATAGGCATTCCAACACTGCAAAAATCTCTAGGAGAACCCACTCAGAAAACAAAAACAAAGCATTGGAGGCTGTTCATCGCAATCAAAAACTACTTAGGTCGGCCTGGCTCCTCTAGCAAATTATCAACAAGATTTAGCAAAGTGAATCAAGGGCAACATGAAATTATCAAGCAGGAATTGGTGGAGTTATAAACATGAGTGGTCTTCATCTGCGGAATTTATTTTCTGAAAACACACTCCTGAAGATTTCCTTATTGTTTCTACTTGTAATCCAACTGAACCCTGTTCTCTTATTTGTTTCCAATGTTCTTTGCTGTCCTGTGTATGTTGGGGGTGGGGGGTGGGATTTATCCTTCCTGCCCTTGAAGCTGCCTGCTGCTATCAGAACCCTGAGCAGTCTCTGGCAAAGAGCTAACAGTTGAGTCAGCTCTGGCCAAGGGCAGCCTGGAAAGCGAAAGAGAAGGCAGGACCGGTCACCCAGGAGTTTCACACCCCTGTCACCCCCTACTCTTCTTGGCATCTGATGCCTCTTCTCTCTGCCAGGCAATTTGCTTCCGTTCTGTTCAACTTTCTCACCTCTGGCTTTAGAGAAAAAGTCCTGGCTGTGGGAACTGGCTCTGGGCAGCTCTTGGCTCTGTCCTCCTGGGTGACTGGCAAGAGGAACACTTTCTTTGGACACTTTTTACGAGAAACCATTTAATTCCTAATGATATTTCCTGGCAGACAGGAACTAAAAGAAACATACAACTTGGGGTTCCTGTGCAGCCAAGAGAGGGGGCGAGGCCCAGGTCTTGCTAGAAGGGTGCCACCAGTCGTTTTTCCTTTTCCTAAGAGTCGATTTTTCCCTCTCGCCACCCTCCCCTCCCCGGGAGTGTGACACCTGCTGGAACGTGTGAACATCTGGGTAGGATCTGGGCATCAGGTGAGGCCGCGGGCGGCCGGCCCAGGGCTTTCCCGCGGAATCCACCGCAGTGCTCAGGAGGTTAAGGAGGCGGTTCAATGAGGAAGTAACCGGTGCAAGCGGTCTTGGCGGGAGAACCCCACCACACAGCTCAGAAAAACAGCCAGAAGCCACCAGGGCGCTTAACGGCTCAGGGCTCCCCCAGCCTGCTGCCCCTTTCTGGAGGGGCTCAGAGCTTTTGGTGGTTCTGCACCCAGCGGGGAGGGAGGAGGGGCGCAGAATATTCATTTCCAGGCCGGCCTGAGTGTGGGGCTCCCCCGCTTTAGCCGGGCCCAGAGGTTCTCTTTCCTCCCCCCTTCTCCCCTGTCCTCCACTCTCCTCCCCTCCCTTCCCCTCTTCTCCTCTCCTCTCCTCTCCTCTCCTCTCCTCTCCTCTCCTCTCCTCTCCTCTCCTCTCCTCTCCTCTCCTCTCCTCTCCTCTCCTCTCCTCTCCTCTCCTCTCCTCTCCTCTCCTCTCCTCTCCAGCCTGCACACAAGTCCTCAGGAAGGAACAGGGGGCGCACAGACCTGTGGATCCAGGGGTCCCTTTTTATTGACTCCACCACCTCCCGAGGGAGCATTGTACCCCAACACCTGGCGCCAGCAAGGCCGTCACCCCATATCGCCCCCAATCCGGCACATCCCCTCCCACGCTGTGAGTCGGATGCCCACGCGGCGAGCTGGGGGTCCGGGGTCCCCCCAATGCACCCCGGGGTGGTGGCCTCAGAGGGGGCGCGGGAGGGGAGGAGGGTGGGAAATGGGAGAACTGAGGGGGGCCGGGCCGGGGGTCCTCAGGCCTCCGGGGGCGCGGGGGCGCATGGCACTCACCCGCTGCTGCTGCCGGCTGCTGACGGCCAAGGCGGCTGCGGACGCGGCGCTGTGGCGGAGCTCGGCCGCCTGTCCCGGGCGCAGGAGGCTCCGGGTGAACCTGCGGGTGCGCTCGCCCGCCATCCCCGCCCGCACCCCGCACCCCGCACCCCTGCGGCCCGCAGCCTCGAGCCCGGAGCGTGTCCGCCCGCCCTACCCGCGCCAACCTCCTTTCCCCGCCGCTCAGGAAGCGGAACTCACTGGAGCCGGTCCCCCCAACCCCCCACCCCCAGCTTCCTCGCGGGAGGCGGGTTCTGCGCGCTTGCACCCCGCGTCCCCTCACCCCCCCTCCACCCCCCCACCCCCCCACCCCCCCGCTCTAGCAGCCACCAAAGCTTCGCGTCCACTTTGCAAACTCTGCGCTCCGCCTCGCGCACGCTGCCACCTCGCCTGGGGACGCGCAGCTGGCTGGCCGCGACCCGCAGTTGGCAGAGTCGCCCTCGGGAAGGGGCCTGCCCCTCTCCAGACTCTCTCCTTATCCCCTAGCCCTGGCCTCCCTGCTAGAGGGTTGAAGTTCAGGTACCTTCTGCTGATTTGCACCCTACTTTCTTGGAAGGGGGTGGGGGTAGCGAATGAGTCCCATCCAAGTCAGGTGCCACCGTTGAAAAGGACTCAGGCACTAATGATTAAGGCTCTGATGCCTGGCATAGCACGCCAGAGTGTCTTTTTTTGAAGGGGTAGAAGGACAAAGTCTCCTCTTTCCATAATCCTTGCTCAAGAATCTTTTATTTATTTTTAATTAAAAAAATTTATTTATTCCCTCGTGTTGCCCTTGTTGTTTTATTGTAGTAGTAGTAGTAGTTGTTGTTGTTGTTATTGGTGTCGTTGTTGTTGAAAAGGACAGAGAGAAATGGAGAGAGGAGGGGAAGACAGAGAGGAGGAGAGAAAGAGAGACACCTGCAGACCTGCTTCACTGCCTGAGAAATGACTCCCCTGCAGGTGGGGAGCCTTCTCAAGACTTTTTTTTTTTTAAGTAGGGAATTTTTATTTATTTATTTATTTTTAAACACCCTAGTTCACGCTTGGGTTTCAGTCAGTATCCACTAATCCAGTAGCAGTTCTTAAACTGCCAATAGAAAAATGTACCAGCCTTCCTCCCCCAGCCCAAGTTAGCTTGATATGAGGGGAGGTGAGGGCGTTGTTAGGAGGAGGCAAATAACCAAGTTATCAAGAACAAGTAAATGGACAAGCATTATGGATAATAATCTGGACTAGAAAGCAAGAAATTGGGCTAGGTAGCTTGGTGCAAAAGACTCTGGGGGTGAGTGGTATTAGATGGGGTGAGTAGGTTAACTTTTAGTGAGTAGGGTTACTAGGTTGGGTTACTAGGTCAACCCAGTGTGGAGGAGGACATCAGTGTGGGTTTTCTGCTCCTATTCTTGTCACACACTCATCTGGCCTGCACATGGTCTTCCGCTATTTGGCTTAAGTCTTCTTTTTCTATTTAATTTTTTTATTACCTTTATTTATTGAATAGAGACAGCCAGAAGTCAAGAGGGAAGGGGATGATAGAGAGACAGAGAGACACCTGCAGCCCAGCTTCACCACTCGCAAAGCTTTCCCCCTGCAAGTGGGGACTCGGGCCTTGAACCTCGGTCCTGGCACACTGTAACATGTGCGCTCAACCAGGTATGCCACCACCCGGCCCCTGGCTTAAGTCTTCTAATTCTGTCATCCTGAGCCAAGTCCAGAGTGAGTGTCTCACTCAAGGAGGGGTAGGTTGGAGAAGGGGTCCTGGCCCCTAGGATTCCAGTCCAGAGAGCTCTAGAACAAACACTCCAAGTACCCTAGGGTTGTTGCTGTTGCTTTTCGCAGCTTTTTATAGACTTGTGACCAATCTGTGTCCCTCCCATATTCCTCAAGCCAAAAGAAACAGTTATGACACAAGGTCACACTTGAGTATAAAGAATTGGGAAGTGGCTAGTAAATGTGTCACCATCAACTCTGTAATCTGCCATTCAGTTAGCCAGGCTACCAGTTAGACTTCATTGCAGCACATTCTAGTAGTGGTGGACTGAGCTCTGGAACATTTGACACCTGTTTTCTGAAAAGTCCATTGATTCTAAGATGTGACACTCTTCATATCCAAGTGCAGTCACTCACCTGTTTTCCACTAGGTCACTCCCCATGTTACCTTCCCGTAACAAGGGTACCCTCTGTGAAACTGTCTCTAAGACTTTGTGATAACTGTGATGGTTATTGTTGGGAGAATGGGGGCACAGAGGTTTGGTGTTGGCATGGTGTGGAACTGTACCCTCTAATCTTTTTTTTTTTTAATTTTATTTAGTTCTTGGGTATAGACAGAGAGAAATTTATAGAAAAGTGGAGGCAGAGAGGAAGAGAGAAAGAAAGACAGCTGCAGCACTGTCTTCAAGCTGTCCTTCTGCAGGTTTGGGACCTAGGGTTTGTACCTGGGTCTTTGGCATGGTAACAAGTGTACTCTACTAGCTACACCACTGGACAGCCCCACACTGTAATCTTGCAATCTTATACACCGCCATCAACTGCAAATTTAAAAAGAAAACAAAGGGAGTCTGGGCAATAGTACAGTGGGTTAAGCACACATGGCATGAAGCACAAGGACCCAAGGACTGGCTTAAGGATCCTGGTTCGAACCCCAGCTCCCAACCTGCAGGGGAGTCGCTTCACAGGCAGTGAAGCAGGTCTGCAGGTGTCTCTCTTTCTCTCCCCCTCTCTGTCTTCCCCTCCTCGCTCCATTTCTCTGTCCTATCCAACAACAATGACATCAATAACAATAATAACTACTACAACAATAAAAAACAACAAGGGCAACAAAAGGGAAAATAAATATTAAAAATTCTTTAAAAATAAAACAAAGTAAATCAAAAGAAAAAAGCATGTTCTCAGGAGAACAAGTCTATGTTGAATGTACATGAGCTCCTTTTCTTTGTTCATAGTCATAGAACATTATCTGGCACATAATAGGTGCTCAGTAAATACCGGTTCAGGGGTGAGTTACCCAATGGTCTGGAAGGATTAATGTTGCCAGAGAACTCTGAGTAGCTGAGATAAGCAAAGACAGAAAGAAGAAGAGAATTACACTCCTGAAGGAGAGACTGCAGTGATCAGAAATACCTCATCATGTATCCTGGGTACAAAATTGGGCTCAACGGAACCAGAACTTTGTCACTCTCACAACCTGCAACAAGAAATATAAACCATACTTCCTTTTTTTTTTTTTTTTTTTTTAATCTGTTGCAATTTTTAGTTTCTGCCTTGTTAGGGAGCCACCCTGCTCACTAGTGTGAGGTTTGATGACCAAATGCCTGTTTAGCCACTGGTCACTCCCCCACATGATATTTATTTCATGGATTCACTGAGAAACAGGGCAGACATGACAGAAGACCTTTCTACCCAGGGAGTTTTCAGTACTAACACTGGCTCTCTGCTTAGTTACTGTCCAGACTCCTGGATACCCAAGGGCAGAGTGATCTGCCCCCCCCACACACACCCTAGGCATTCACATTCTTTGCGGTAGAAATCCAATTTATGCTCTATTAATTGAGAACTCTCTCAGCTACTCTATTCCCTGGTCCTTTGGAGAGGTTTGACTACAATACTTTGTAAAAGTAAATCTATGAAAACTGTGTACTTTGGACGGATGATTGTCACCTATCAATGCAGACACATTCATTCCAGCAGATTTACCTCTCTAGAGAGGCACGCTGATAATAGGGAGGGTACATGGGGGAGAGAGTGTTTAGGGTGAAACTTCTGTATCTTCTGCTTCACTTTGTTCTGAATTGAAAACTTTTCTAAAACAAAACAAAACAAAACAAAATGTTTATGTAGAAGAAAGCAATGTCATATCCCAGTAAAAAGACAAAGTGCCCAAGGCAAGAATAGGCAGCAGATTTAAATAGTCTTTTCCTTTTAGAAGAAGATAAACAGTATCTCTAGTAATTAGAGACATGCAGGTCGAAGAGGCCGTATGGTAAACGTCCGCAAGACACGAGTTGACGTAGATGGCTCGGCCATGTTTATGATGGAGATTACAGCATATTAAATCGAATCCACTGATGGTGAATCGAGCAGCTTCATCGACTGCTATATGTGTTTCTTGTAGGCAGATAACATCTGCCTGATGCTGTATCGCCAATTGACCAATAAGAACGCGTTTGGCAGCAGACAGCCCCTCAACATTAAGTTGGAGGACTCGAAGAGCAGGACCAACAGCTTGAAAGCTGGCAGGAGCTGCTTGTTGCTGGCTTTGAAAGTGACTGGGATCCATGTGGATTCAGTTGGCTAGGAAGGATCGTCAGTTTCCCCAATGAATGGGTACTCACGGGATGCACCACGAGAAGGTCGATCCATTGCATCCCACTGCAGCAAAGGTGGGCGCGAGGAATAACATCATTGCAAGACTGGCCAGCTCCTCATGGGGCGCGAGCGCTTCCACACTACGATCATCATCTCTGGCATTATGCTATTCCACTGCAGAATACTGTACCCCAGTATGGTTCTGTAGCCCCCATGTCCACTTGGTCGATTCCAAATTATATTCCTCCATGAGGATAATTTCTGGAACCATCCGTTCCACCCCAGTTCCATGGCTGCCAGTTCTCAGCAACATTGCCCCGCCAGATATTCGTCGGGATGCGGCATCATCTAAGTTCATTTCCCACGTCTATGCTCGACCGGACCTGCCAATATACGCGGATATCTTCGCCCACCCTGTCCAACGCTTGACGTCTCGTCACCCAGTCTGGTCCCCTATGCCTACACTGAACTTCTCTGTTCCAGTCTCTTGGAAACAGAGCTGGCAGTCAGCTGAGGTAAAGAACAAACACCTCATCACAGACCCCTGCAAGTGTCAACCCGGCTTTGACCTAGCACGTTATGATTGGGCCCTCCTCAATCGCTATCGAACAGGCCATGGCCGGTGCGCCGCTATGTTCCATCGCTGGGGAGCCAGAGACGACCCGAACTGCCCCTGCGGCTTCAGACAGACTATGACCCACATAGTCAACGACTGCCACCTCTCCAGATTCAAAGGAGGTCTCGAAACTTTACATCAGGCTCAATCTGACACTGTTGACTGGCTACAGAAGAAGGGCAAATGCTAGAAGAAGAAGAGACATGCAAATCAAAATCACATTGAGATACCACAATGTGATAGCACACTCACTAGTATGCCCAAAATGAGGAAGGGAGGAAATTATAAGTTTTGAGGAGACCTGGAGAAAATTGAACCATGGTCTGTCAATAAAAAATAAAAAGTGTCAGAAAATAAAGTGGCACAGCCATTTTGGAAGATGAGAAGGAAGTTAGTTCTTTTAAATATCAAACTCGCCACATGATATGGCACTTCTCTCCTACAGAAATGAAAGCATATATCCACAGAGCTGTGCAAGATTGCTCACAGCAAAAGTATTCAGAATAGCTCCATAGCTGACGACCCAGATAGCCATCAGTTAATGAATGGTTAAACAAGTTGTGGTATGTCCATACAGTGGAATATTTCTTAGCCAATATAAAGTAAGGATCCCAGTTCAAGCCCCTGATACGAGAATCCGGCATGAAGCCCAGCCAGTCTATCTTGGCGTTACTCTCAATCGCACCCTGTCATTCCACGAACATCTCATAAAAACTGCAGCAAAGGTGGGCGCGAGGAATAACATCATTGCAAGACTGGCCAGCTCCTCATGGGGCGCGAGCGCTTCCACACTACGATCATCCTCTCTGGCATTATGCTATTCCACTGCAGAATACTGTGCCCCAGTATGGTTCCGTAGCCCCCATGTCCACTTGGTCGATTCCAAATTATATTCCTCCATGAGGATAATTTCTGGAACCATCCGTTCCACCCCGGTTCCATGGCTGCCAGTTCTTAGCAACATCGCCCCACCAGATATTCGTTGGGATGCGGCATCATCTAAGTTCATTTCCCACGTCTACGCTCGACTGGACCTGCCAATATACTCGGATATCTTCGCCCACCCTGTCTAACGCTTGACGTCTCGTCACCCAGTCTGGTCACCTACGCCTACACTGAACTTTTCTGTTCCAGTCTCTTGGAAACAGAGCTGGCAGTCAGCTGAGGTAAAGAACAAACACCTCATCACAGACCCCTGCAAGCGTCAACCTGGCTTTGACCTAGCACGTTATGACTGGGCCCTCCTTAATCGCTATCGAACAGGCCATGGCCGGTGCGCTGCTATGTTCCATCGCTGGGGAGCCAGAGACGACCCGAACTGCTCCTGTGGCTACAGACAGACTATGACCCACATAGTCAACGACTGCCACCTCTCCAGAATCAAAGGAGGTCTCGAAACTTTACATCAGGCTCAACCTGACGCTGTCGACTGGCTACGGAAGAAGGGCAAACGCTAGAAGAAGAACTACAACAATTAAAACAACAAGGGCAACAAAAGGGAAAATAAATAAATAAAATAAAAATTAAAAAGGTTTAAGAAATATTGATAGAAGTCAATGACCTCTGGGGAAAAAATGCCAACTGAAAGAAGCTAGTCGTAAATGATCCCATATGTATGCCATACTTTGTTCAAAATGTGAAGAAGTAACTCAAAATCTCTGAAATTACACTAGTGGGATTGTGGGGAAAGAGGAGTAACAGCTAATGGTACAAGGTTCCCATTTGGGGGCGGGGATGATGAAATGCCTTAAAATTAACTGTGGTGAAGGTTGCCCAAGGAGCAATTTACAATTGTAGCCTGTATATAAAAAGGAGAACTTGACAGCAAGGGACAGAATGAGTATGCACACGTGTATATTTCTCTATGTATGTGTAGATAGTTAACGTATTTGTATGTTCCTTGTGTTGTTGAGTCCTGTATCATGTCTGTAGTAACCTGCACACAGATAAAATAATTCTGACCAAAAAAAAAAAACTATATTAAGAATGGCAGAATGTTTTCTAACTACCGATGTCAGAGTTCAAAAGATCAAAACATGTCATGAAGTATGTTATGTTTCTTGGCTCAAAATTCTGCTTGGGTTGGATTTCGTCAAACCCATCTCCACTTTTTATATAAAGGCATTTGTGCTACATTCTATATTCTGAACCTGTATCTTCTTCTTTTTAAAAGATACCACTATAGAAACATATCTGCCTTGGTCCCCCTTTCTCAGAAAAAAATTTATTTAATAAATCAAAGGGCTCTGCAAAAGTCTCACATATTGTAGAATTACAGCTCAACAAAGCACCAGGTATGGACTACAGTTGCCTGGGTTCAGAACTCAGTTGTACTTCTCCCTCTGGCAAGTTGCTTTAACTTTCTGAAGAATAAGAGAGAATAGTAATTAACCTATTGCAGTACTCTGGTGCTGGACTAGCGTCGCCTGAGAGAGAAGTAGTTATTATTGTTGTTGTGATTGATGTCATTGTTGTTGGATAGGGCAGAGAGAAATGGAGAGAGAAGAGGAAGACAGAGAGGGGGAGAGAAAGATAGATACCTGCAGACCTGCTTCACCGCCTGTGAAGTGACTCCCCTGCAGATGGGGAGCCAGGGGCTTGACCCAGGATCCTTACACCGGTCCTTGTGCTTTGCACCATGTGCTTTTAATCTGCTGAGCCACCGCCTGACTCCCAGCTGTATGGTTTTTATGGAATAGAGTGAAATCCTGCCCATAGTTGATATTCCAAGTAGGATTATTCCTTTCTGATCATATGGTCTGGCTTCTGTACACTGAAATAAAGATGAAAATTAGGACTCGCGTGTGGTCCAGGAGGTGGCACAATGGATAATGCACTAGACTCTTAAGGATGAGGTCCTGAGTTCAATCCCTGGCAGCACATGTACCAGTATGATGTCTGGTTCTTTCTCTCTCTCTTCCTATCTTTCTCGTAAATAAATAAATAAAATCTTTTTTAAAAAAAAGAAAAAAAGAAAATTAGGATTTGATAAACACTTGTTTGAAGGTTATGCATTGTAAGGACAAGAAAATACAAAGATGAGACATACAAGGTCAGAACTATAGAAGTCTCAGATGGAGAAGAGAGAAAATAGAGAGCAGAAATCATATTCAAAGAAATAATAGAAGATAATTTTTCCAATCTAGAATATGATCAGGTGTAACTATTTCAGGTTCATTTAATGCTATCCACTTGACAATGCTTATTTATTCCTTCATTTGATTGTCCAATCATTGATTCTAATCTGCTGGCGGGTTATGTAGCATTGTCCTTTACATTAAAAATAGTTGAGAAAGAATTTATTAGCAAGGAACTTAAAAGGATTCTTTTATAATGGATACCTAAAAGTAGATGTGTAACATACAAATGTTCAAATCAAAGCAATTTTAAGAGAGTATATTAAGCTTTTATTTAAGACTGTTGAGGTAATTCTCTTTTAATGTGAGACTGAGGGATCAATAGGGCAAAATATTGCTGAGTGACCCCTAAGCCCAATTTTTTTTTTTCTGTTACCAGAGCACTTTTCAGTTCTGGCTTATGGTGGTGCTGGAGATTGAACCTAGGACTTTGGAACCCCAGGCATGAGAGTTAATTTGTATAACTAATGTGCTATGTCCCCACCACCCAGCCCCAATTTTTTGTTTGTTGTTTCATTTTTAATATTTTGTTTATTTATTTTCCTTTTTGTTGCCCTTGTTGTTTTTGTCATTGTTATGATTATCATAATTGTTATTGATGTCGTTGTTGCTGGATAGGACAGAGAGAAATGGAGAGAGGAGGGGAAGACAGAGAGGGGGAGAGAAAGACAGACACCTGCAGACCTGCTTCACTGCTTGTGAAAGCGACCCCCCTACAGGTGGGGGGCTGGGGGCTCGAACCAGGATCCTTACACTAGTCCTAGAGTTTTGTGCCATGCACTTAACCTGCTGTGCTACAGCCCAGCCCACTAACCAATTTTTTTTAAATATTTATTTATTCCCTTTTGTTGCCCTTGTTTTTTTTATCATTGTTGTAGTTATTATTGTTGTTGTTAGACAGGACAGAGAGAAAATGGAGAGAGGAGGGGAAGACAGAGAAGGGAAGAGAAAGATAGACACCTGCAGACCTGCTTCACAGCCTGTGAAGCAACTCCCCTGCAGGTGGGGAGCCGGGGCCTTGAACTGGGATCCTTACATGGATCTTTGCACTTTACACCACCTGCTCATTTTTTTTTAATTCTATAAACCTAAATGTGGCAGAGAATGCAAAAGATAAGGAGGATAAAGGGCAAGAGAGAGAAAGAGAGAGAGACTGAGGAATGACTATATTATCCACACATTTTCCTTTGTTTCTGTATATAGTCTCATATGGCAAGAGGGACGAAAGTCATGGTTTCACACAAGTAAAATTTAAGGTGTAACCATTGGGCTATCCTCCAGTTCACTGTTGCTACTATAGGAAAAAAATATGCAGAGAAGTAGATAACCTGTCCATCCTGTGAGCTAGTAAGTTAAAATGATTTTATTAGGTTACTGAAACAGTACAGTATGTCTTATTCTGCAACAAGGATAGTATCAGATTTGTAAAGCAAAATATATTAAAATACTTTTTCAAAAACATATTTATTCTTCTCTAGTAAGCAGACAAAATTAAATGACTTAGTCTGCCCCATAACTATATCAAAAGGTACATTCTTAACCTTGTCAGAGGACTCTACAAAAGCAACAAGAAAAATAAAATTTGAGAAGTGTGATATTTTTGAGGTCTTTGCCAGAGCAAAGTTCTGTCAAAGCTGAGTGCCTCCCTGTTGTTTATGTGTTAAATTGTTAAATTTGATATGGATCTCTAACTATCTTTAGAAGACAGATCCCTTCTTGGAGGGAAATTACACTGAAGGCAGTATGATTTAAATCTGAAGTTCTCTGCTCTGACTCTAATTTGTCCACAACCCACATGTAATACAATGCTCTGTCACTCTTTGTACCCCACAGACCTTACACTACAGCTCAAACAGAGGTTAAGAAAAATAATACTTTCCACAAGAAATCAGCCTCTGTTGTCTCCCTCCTTCTGTCTTTAATTTATAAAATGACCCCAGGAATTAATGTCTCAGGATATCTATTTATCTTCTTTCTTTCTTTCTTTCTTTCTTTCTTTCTTTCTTTCTTTCTTTCTTTCTTCCTATCTATCTATCTATCTATCTATCTATCTATCTATCTATCTATCTATCTATCTATCTATCTATCATCATCTTCTCTGTGGACTCCAGAGTTATTGCTAGGGCTCAGTGCCTGTACTATGACCCAAGTGGCCATTTTTTCCTCCACCCAACTCTTTATATTTTGTTTTTATTTGACAGGACAGAGAGAAATTGAGAGGGAAAGGTAAAGAGAGGAAGGTAGACACCTGCAGACCTGCTTTACCTCTAGTGAAACCTACTCCCTGCGGGTGGGGGGCAGCGACTAGAACTTGGATCCTTCCGCATGGTAGTGTATGTGTGCTTAACCAGGTGCTCCACTACCCAGCTTTGGATCTTTATTTCTCTATCTTTGAAAATTACTTGGAAGGGGCTATTGGCTTGATAGGAGGAAAAAGGAAATAATCATGTGTAGAATGGAAACATTTCAAGTTTATACATATGAAATTCAACCGTTGTGTTTTATTCTTCTTGGCATTTTTAATATTCTCCTTTTATTCTATTTGGTTTGTGTTAGGCATCCCAGACCTCCACTCTTCCACAGAAATTGACCTTGATTTATAACAAGATTGGAACGTGATTATTTCTTGTATTTTTTTAAAAAAATAGAACAATAAAGTTTTATTGAGAAACGTGCATCTATATGCATGGGTAAGATTGGCTTACCTTTTCTTTCTTGAGGGTCCTTTGTTCCTCAAAGGCTGGATAGAATCTAGCTGTGGAGTCATCTATCTAGTCCTGCTACTTTTTAAAAAAGAGAGATCTATTATTATGTTCAAAGCCCTTCTACTACAAGATATTTATGTTTTCTTTGCATTCATGATACACAGTTTTTTCACGTTTCTTAAACCATTTGAGTTAGAATTGCATGTGGTATTAGCATATATCTTCCTTTATGTATTTCTTTTTCATTGTATTAAAATATGTTAAACATACCTACACCATTGAAAAGAATTACAATAAGCCCCAACTATATTTAGTCATTTTAATTTAAAGAAATCATAATAGTTCATCTCTAAATATAGCTCATAATTTGTCTTCAAAAAAGAGACAGTCGCTTACATATCTTCCTTATTATTTAGTGTACAGAACTCAATTAACAAAAAATACCTCAATACCATTTTATCAGCTGGTTCCTATTCAAATTTTGTTGTCCTATTCCCCAAATATTTTTTTCTTTTTAAAAATTTTTTCCCATTTGTTGCCCTTGTTCATCATCCTTGTTGTTATTATTGTTGTTATTGCTGTTGTTGTTTGATAGAACAGAGAGGAATGGAGAGAGGAGAAGACAGAGAAGGAGAGAAAAAGATAGACTCCTGGAGATTTGTTTTAACACTTGTTAAGCAACCACTCTGCAGGTAGGGAGCCAGGAGCTCAAACCAAGATCCTGATGCCAATCCTTGAGCTTTGTGCCAGGTGCGCTTAACCTCCTGGCCACCACCTGGCTCCCCAAATGATTTTTTCCTTATAGTGAATATGGTCAATCCAGAACTAACTCACACTGAAAATCAAATATACATAGATTTGATTGTCATGATCTTTTATGTCTTTTTTTTTTTTTTTTTTAGTTGGGCCTCACCTATAGACAGTATTTTCTGGTTTACTCCTTTTATTCAGTCAGAGAAAGAGATAGAAATACAGATAAACAGAGATAGAGAGGGCAAGACACTTCAGCACATCACTGGCACTAAGGCTTTCCTCTCTGGTGCTCTGGGGTTTGAACCTGAGCACACGCATAGTAAAGTAACCCTACTGAGCTATCTCCACTATTTGGATAGTGAATTTGAACTTATGAAGAGACCGCCACTTAGCTAATACTTTTTCCTTTATTCTGACATTTCACTTCTTTCTTTTTTTGTCTAAATGCTATTCTTTTTTTTTTTTTTTTTACTTCCTCTGTTTTCCTTCGTTGGGTCCTCAAGGGCTTCTTTATTATTTAGTCCCTGCAATTAACTGGCCTTGAGTTTTATTAGTGTGACTATGTTTTGTTGTTTGGTCTTTTGGACAAGAATCTTGGGTCCAGCCCAAGTGAAAAACAATAGTATTTACATACATAAAATAAATATTCAGGGGCTTGGGCAGTAGCACAGCAGGTTAAGCGCACATGGCGGCGAAGCACAAGGACAGACATAAGGATCCCAGTTTAGCTTCTGGCTCCCCACCTACAGGGGGGCCACTTCACAGGCCGTGAAGCAGGTCTGCAAGTGTCTGTCTTTCTCTCCCCCTCTCTATCTTCCCCATAACTCTCGATTTCTCTGTGTCCTATCCAATAACAACAACAGTAATGACACAACAACAATAATAACCTCAACAGCAAGGGTAACAACAAGGGCAACAAAATGGGAAAAATGGCCCCCAGGAGCAGTGAATTCATAGTGCAGGCACCAAGCCCCAGCAATAACCCTGGAGGCAAAAAAAAAAAAATTCATTATGACAATAGAAAGAATTAAAAAGACAATAAGTAAGTTTTGTAATTGGGTCAACATTGATGATAAAAAGAAAGAAAATGGGTAGATATCTCTAATACACAAAGGACTCACTAGTTGAGAAAACATCCAAACTCATTGAAGAGACACCTACAGGATAAAAATGAAAATCTAACGAAATGCTGTGCCCATATTAAACTGAGGCTTCAATCTTTCTTATTGATTTTAAAATTTAGTTTATGTATTCTGATATAAGTCCTTATCAAATATTTGTACATCTTATTTCATATTTCTTGAATATTTTGTATTACTATCAGTAATTTAAATCCTGTCATCCTTTGCTAGCTTTCTGCTTTTCATAAGAAAGGGTTACACCAGGAAGTTGTGGTCTATATACACAATAAAATATTACTCAGCTATTAAGAATGATGAATGCACCTTCTTCCTCCTCATCTTTGATGGAGCTTGAAGGAATCATGTTAAGAAAGATAACCCAGAAAGAGAAGAATATGTATAGGATGATCTCACTCGTGGTTGGAAGCTGAGAAAGAACAGAACAGAAAGGAGGAACACGAAGTAGAACTTGGATTGGGTTTGGTGTATTGCATCAAAGTAGAGACTTTGGGGAGGCGATTGCAGCAAGGGTAGGGGGCTTTCCTTGTGTATTATGGTGGAAGAGGATTTTGGCTGGATGTGAAAGTATTTTTTTCAGAAAACTGAGAATTTTTTCACAGGTATCAATAACTATTTACTGTAAATCATTAATCACCTAATAGAAAAATATTTGGTTACACCAAATATCACTTGACAGATCTCAAGGTATAATTTGCCAGGAGCAATAGGAAAAATGTATTTGTTAATAGGCAGCTGCAGAAGTATAGTACGTTTCAGTAAGTTTCAGCCTAGATATATATATATATATATATATATATTTTTTTAATTTATTTATTTATTCCCTTTTGTTGCCCTTGTTGTTTTATTGTTGTAGTTATTATTGTTGTTGTCATTGTTGGATAGAACAGAGAGAAATGGAGAGAGGAGGGGAAGACAGAGAGGGGGAGAGAAAGACAGACACCTGCAGACCTGCTTCACCGCTTTTGAAGCGACTCCCCTGCAGGTGGAGAGCCGGGGGCTCGAACCGGGATCCTTATGCCAGTCCTTGCGCTTCATGCCACGTGCGCTTAACCCACTGTGCTACAGCCCGACTCCCTCAGTCTATATTTTTAAAGATGTTTAACACATTAATTTTTAAGCCCTGGTGAGAAGGACAGAATGCAATTGGAGAAAACATGTTTGGGGCAGATCTAATTGATATCAAGCAAGTATTTTCTTGTAAGTAAACTATGCTGTTACAGCGCTTTGTCAGGCATGTGGTTATGGTGTGAATTTGCCTTTGCATTAGAACCCATTTCCTGTGCATATTCTGGACCTCTGCTCTTGCTGTGGTTAAGAGACATGAAATGCAAGTGTAACAGCATTGCTCAGAGCTCAGCTTTTTCGAAGGGATAAGGCAAAGGATGGAAAACAAATGCAAACTCTACATGTATTTCCAAGACCCCAAACAGAAATGGCAGACTGAGTCTTGAGGCTGTCTATTCAAAGAGTAGCTAGGGGGCTTGTGTCCTGCCCAACATGATCATTAAAATTTGGTGATTCAACTGGATTAGGACTTTTCAAAGCCTCATCTTTCAGCAATTTCTTGTGTGTAGGCTTTAAAAATGTCTTTCTGTTCAGAGATAATCATGAATATTTCCCCTTTCTCCTTGTTTGCTTATTTGCTGGGGGGAAGGGAGGGAACAAAGTAGTTATTTTTATAGAGCTCTTAAAGTAATGGGAGGGTTGTTATGCAACTAGTCTAAAAATCTTAATAAAGTCAAAGCATTTTTTTCTATACACTTTAAAATGTGCTATTAACATCATCCCATGCACAAAAGCTCCCAGCTCACATGAACAGGATGCCTATCACCTGTCACACAGCTTATCTTCTGTTAAAAGAAATGGCAGAGGAGCAGCTATGTGAAACCACACAGCACGATTCTCAGCAGTAGTAACACATTAAACAGAGATGCCAGGTTTTTACTGTTCATTAGACCCAACATTTATCCAACCGATGATGGCCAGTTTGATGAAGCTTACCTGAGAAGACGGACCCTAGTGGTCAGTGTATAAATCTACTTAGTAGACATTGATTGAGTCGCTGGATGTATGCTCTGTTGGGCAACTCACAATCCACACAGTTATCTGATGAGGGGAACAATTGTTCTGGCTTCCATTTGGATATCAATGGATCCAGGCATTTCAGAGAAAACCAAAGTTTGAAATGGTCATACTAGTAATGATTGGCGTCATGTTTGTTTGTCTTGTTTCATCATTTGGTGCTGTTGTTTGCAGAAAAGGAAATGAGAACGCAGAAATGAAAAGCGGTATTCGCTTGTGAGGGACAGGTCTACTTTGTGGTGAAGTTAGCATTGCTACCCAGATTTACTTCAGTCAAGTAAATATCTAGAAATACAGTGGGCATCAAATGATGCTAGCTTAACTCTAATGACAACAGTTTTCTAGGAAGTTAGCATAGAAATTTTGGTGCCGTGGTTCTTCTTTAAGGGTTATGAGTGGACTCTGAGAGTCAGCAATATCCAAACAATTACCCCCCACCCCCACCTCCAGTTTGGGTATAATATTTCTGATATTTCAAAATTCAGGCCCATAGTCATCTTTTTTAGCATATTGTTTCTTCCAGTCTGTTAGATATTCCTTCTACATGATCAAATATTGTTCTATGTATTGTAGTTTTTTTTCTATTAAAGATTCAGTTTATTGAGGAAATGTTGAAATATAGGATATTTGTTGTTTGGATGCTCATTTAATTTTTTTTTAAATTATATTTATTTATTAGATAGAAACAGCCAGGGAAAATCGAGGGGGAAGGAGAGATAGAAAGTGAGAGAGACAGAGAGACACCTGCAGCTCTACTTTACCACTCCTGGAGCTTCCTGCCTGAAAGTGGGTACCAGAGGCTTGAACCTGTAACCTTGAACATTTTAATGTGTGCACTTAGCCAGGTGTGTCACCAATTAGCCCCAAGGCTCATTTTTTTGGTATTGGGTTGTCAGAAAAGTCATGACAGATTTTTGCATTGAAAAAAATATATATCAGGACTTTCCCAACGAGTCAATATTAATTATTTCCATATTTCCCCAGGAATGGGAATAATCAAAGTATTATTCTGTTCCAATGAGTGAAGTTTGATCTCTAACCTCTTCTTTGTAGCTTTTAATTCTCTCTAGTAGTAATGACTCTTATCAATGACGACTGTTATCAGTCACTAAGTACCAACCAGGTGGCAGGAATTTTACTGGAAATGACATAAGCTGTATTCAGTTCTTGAAAAACTCTCTAAACCAGACATGAGTATTCCTGTTTTATGAATGGAGAAACTAATGTTCAAGAAAGTTAACTAGTCTGATCGCAGTTTGACATTTAAGGAGCAGCAGAGCCAGGATGGGAGAAGACACTTGTGAGCCTTTTGATACTGAGTCACTCCTATGAGTCATTCTGACTAATGTTAGTGTCAGAAATGTGTTCATGCACACAGGACTTTTCTCCTCATCCCTTCCATATCTTTGATGACTTCTGAGGGTGAAAAACAAAATCCAACATTTTTCAAAGGTTCTTCAATGTAGGATTCTGGGTCTGGGGTGTGGCCATTAGAAGCATTATGTGAAATAGGGAATAGTGAATTCTATTCCAGTCATTTTGTAAATAACTGTGGAGGCCAGACTGAAGTATCCTTTATCTTGTCATAAGCTTTGGCATCTAAGAGGAGTTGTGGCTGCAGCTGGGGTTAGTGGCCACAGAAACTCAATGGCATGTGGATCACAGTTATGAAATGCATTAATATCCTGAACCTGAGAGTCCAGGAGAGACCTTTGAGTTGAGTCTCATCTTGCTTTTAGAAATTCTGTATATATAAATTCTAAAATTTATATTTTTTGGTTTTAAATACTCAGAGTGATATAGAGTGGTGTTTTCAGAATTTGTTGCTATGTAAAAAACCACTCCAAAAATCTGTAGACTAAAATGAAAGTGAGGGGGTCTGGTGGCAGAGAACTTAGCAGGGCACAAACACTAACTACCATGTGTGAGAATTTGGGATCAAGCTCACAGTTCGCACTTGAAGGGGAAGAGTTTCACAAGCAAAGTGGCAGTGCTTCAAGTGTTTCCTTTTCATCATCTCTTCTCTCTCTGTCTCTCTCTCTCTCTTTCATTGTCCCCTCTCTAGTTGTTCTATCACCTCCTATCAAATAAAAAGAAAAAAATAGCTATTGGGATCAGCGGAGTCATACAGGCACTGAGCCCCAGTGATATTCCTGGTGGCAAAAATAAAATAAAATAAATATCAATGAAATAAAAAATAATAAAACAGAAATGATTTATAGTGCATCAAAATCGATGGCTAATTTGAAATAACTATTCACCTCCGCCTCACATGTTCATCCCAGGATCAAATTATATGAGTGCATTCAGTTAGGAGATGGTTGAAGCTGGACTATCTGAGACAGCCTAATACATGTTTTCACCGGTTCTTTTACTTATGGTCCATCTTTTCATCTCTTGGGTGACTGGACAAGTAAGAAGAAATTAAAAAGTAAATAAACAAACTTGTGAACAAAAAAAACCTGATAAATTAGGATGACATGAAAAAATGTAGCTTACCCAAACCTACTCAGTAAGCACTAGAAAAAAAATCAAAATAATCCTAAAACCACAAAGGCAAGTTAACTGAATATGAACACCCCAAATCTCATCTTCTCATCTGCTATATTCTTAGCTTTAGGTTCCTGACTATTAAATAATTTGCTTATATATATATATATATATATATATATATATATATATACATATATATATACCTCCAGGGTTATTGCTGGGGCTTGGTGTCTGCACTATGAATCCACTGCTCCTGGAGGCTATTTTTTTCCCTTTTGTTGCCCTTGCTGTTTATTATTGTTGTTGTTATTATTATTGTTGTTGTTCTTGCTGTCATTGTTGTTGGATAGGGTAGAGAGAAATAGAGAACAGAGGGGAAGACAGAGAGGAGGAGAGAAAGAGAGACACTTGCAGACCTGCTTCATGCCTGTGAAATGACCCCCCCACACACACACACACCGCAGGTGGGGAGCCAGGGAATCAAACTGGGATCCTTATGCTGGTCCTTGCTTTCTGCAATGTGTGCTTAACCTGCTGTGCTACTGCCCAGCCCCCTCTGCTTTATATCTTATTATTGCTTTCAGCCACCAAGTTTCAGATGCTACCATGATGCCAACCTGACTTCCCTGAGCAGATGACCTCACCAATGAGTCCAAGAACCCCACCTCTCCAGAGCCCTATAGCACTAAGGAAAGATAGAAACAGGCTGGGGGTATGGAGTGACCTGTATTGACAGGCAGAGAAGCAATTACAGAAGTCAGACCTTCCACATTCTGCACCTCATAAAGAATTTTGGTCCATAGGAAGCTTCCAATGGAGGGGATGGGATGTGGAACTCTGGTGGTAAGAATTGTGTAGACTTGTACCACTCATCCCACAGTCTTGTCTATCATTATTAAATCACTAGAAAAAAAGCGAATATTCCATGCCCACTTGACTTTACTGAACAGGTCTAGTTTTCAAAGAAGACATCATGACAAGTTTATCTAGGCTCATCCAAAGATGCATTTACATTTTTTAAATTTATTTATTTTCCCTTTTGTTGCTCTTGTTGTTTTTCATTGTTGTTGTAGTTATTATTGTCATTATTGATGTTGTCCTTGTTTGATAGGTCAGAGAGAAATGGAGAGAGGAGGGGAAGACAAAGAGGAGGAGAAAAAGATAGACACCTGCAGACCTGCTTCACTGCCTGTGAAGTGACTCCCCTGCAGGTGGGGAGGCAGGGGCTTTAACTGGGATCCTTCCTCCGGTCCTTGCACTTTGCATCACGTGTGCTTAACCCACTGAGCTATCGCCCAACTCCCCAAAGATGGATTTTACAAAGGGTGAGAATTGAAGAAATAGCAGAAGGTATTGGTAGAGTTTTTTTTTTTTTTTTTTTAAGTATCATTGGTTGTGGTACAAAGGAGATAAGCATATTGCAGGGTTGAGAAGTCAGAGGCCAGATCATAGCTGAAGGAAGGGGCTAGACTCTTAGCTAACAAGACACCAGCTAACAGTCACGTCATTTGTACATTGCAAGAGTGCTTCCCTTTCTGGGAGAGGCTCCTTCTCTTTCTAATCCAGTCACCAGCTTTTCAGTGAAAAGCAGTCCCAGCATCATCGCTCAATGGCATGAATGGGGATAGTCTTTAAGATTATCCTTGGGGAAGTGGGGCTCCAGGACACATTGGTGAGGTTGTCTGCCCAGGGACATTCGGTTGGCATCACGGTAGCATCTGGAACCTGATGGTGAAAGAAGAATTAACATATATAAAGCCAAACAAATTGTTGACTAATCATGAACCTAAAGGCTGGAATACTGCAGACAAAGATTTGGGGGTCTCTGTTTGTAAATAGTTAGTAGGCCTATTTTAGTTATATTTCAAATGGCCCATGACTATACTAGTGCTTTTTTTTTTTTTTCCTGAGCTTGACATCTGATAGGCAGGTGGACCCAAGTTATTGTCTGAGGAGATAATGTCGTGGCTGGTAAAAGGACCAGAAAGCTGGATCAGGGAAGAGAGCTTCCCCAGAGCCCCACCCCACTAGGGAAAGAGAGAGGCAGGTTGGGAGTATGGATCAACCTATCAACGCCCATGTTCAGCGGGGAAGCAATTACAGAAGCCAGACCTTCCACCCTCTGCACCTCATAATATCCCTTGGTCCATACTCCCAGTGGGATAAAGAATATGAAAGCTATAAGGGGAGGGGATGGGATATGGAGTTCTGGTGATGGGAATTATGTGGAGTTGTACTCCTCTTATCCTATCATTTTTATTAGTGTTTCCTTTTTATAAATAAAAAGTATAAAAATTTAAAAATAAAGATTATCCCTGAAAGGCTGAAAGAACTTACTTATTCCCTGGGGCAGGAAAGAGAGAAAGCTCTTTCAGTAACTCGTGCAGGGTAGAAGTTTTTATCTCAATTGTGCTGCACATTCATATTAAGATATGTGATCATCCGTTATCTTCAATGTGCTTTATACTTCTCCCTATTTCTGTAGCTTGTTTCAAGCCCATTTCCTTGCCTTGGAGATTCCTCTCTGCTTATCTTACTTCTAGCTGTCTTTCAAACTGAAGTTCAAGTTATCTCCTCCTTTGAAGCCTTTTCTGATCAGACCAATACATCCTGTTTGTTTCGGAGGAAGAGGGCGTTAGGTGTTGGGGAGAATGTGGTGAAATAGACAGTGCCCTGAGGGTTGATTTGAGGAGCCATTCCTACTTCAAATTCGCTCTGTCTCTGTGGTAAGGATTATGTAGTTTCTCTTCATATCTTTGGCAGTATACTCGTGTATCATCTTCTTACAGTGTGAATACATAGAGCGGTTATTACTGACACATATATTGCTATGATTAGAATTTGACTATAATAATCTGAAAACATTTTCATTTATATCTTACTAGAAGATAAAATAATTTTTAGTATGCATGAAGAAAACAAGTTATTTTAATTAATCATGCTATAGTACAGTTGTAAGTTCTTGGGGCTGGGTGGTGGTGCACCTGGTTGAGTGCACATATTACAGTGTGCAAGGACCTGGGTTCAAACCTCCAGTCCTTAACTGCAGTGGCGAAGCAGTGTTGCAGGTGTCTGTCTCTGTATCATCCCTTCCCTCCTGATTTCTGACCATCTCTTTCTCTCCACTAAATAAATAAAGATAATACAAAAAAATTAAAAGTTGTAAGTTCTTTAAGAAAAAAAAATCTAGAAAAAAATGTCTATCTGGCATTTGCATTTCTGATTTAATATTTACATGCTGAATACTGATGCTATAGTCTCTATGCCATGTGACATTTCTCTAACAATGTGCTTCATACCCTGCCCCAAAATGTTAATTTTATCCTCCTTTTATTACCAAAAAAATATTTAAAATTTTAAGATTGGCATATTTTCAGTTGAGTCACAAAATATTTGTTGCAGATCTTAAAATCATATGTGTGCAGTTACTAATAGAGCAATAAGTTTATAAGTTAGTGATGAGAAAAAGCACTAGTTATTCATTAGATTAATTAATTCATCAGATATTAAAAACTGGTCAATGTTAGGCACTGGAGGGAGAAGGTAAATAAGATCTACAAGTATTTTTCTTATTTTGTCTTTATGATAAGGGGTGAGAGATGCAAGATGGGGAGAGAGACAACTGCAGCACTGTCCCACTGTGTGATGGAGATGGGGACCTGGGTCTTGAACCCAGGTCTTCGCACATGAGGATATGTGTACTCTATTGGGTGAGCCACCATCCAGTCCCTATATGTGGTATATATGCATATCTATGTGTATGTATAATTTCTCTTACCAACAGAGTTACCACTGGGGTTCAGTACTATCATGACTACTGTTTGCAGTGACTGCTTTTTTCTTTTTCTTTTCAATAGAGAGTGAGAGATAAAGACAGTAAAACAGGGAGAGACAGATATGAGAGACATTTGCAAGACTGCTGTACCTTTTGTGAAGTTTCCCAGGTGCAACTGAGAACAGGAAATTTAAATCTAGGTCCTTGTGCCTGGTAATGTGTGTACTGTGCTACGTGAATCTGGTCCCTGTACCTTTCTATTCTGAAGCCTGCTTATTCCAATTAAGAGAGAAAGGGAAGAGAGAGAGAGAGAGAGAGAGAGAGAGAAAGGTACCACATAAAGAGTTGTATGATTGCTTTTTATAATGTATGCAAGTGCTATGAGGGTAAATTACTATGTTAGGAGTTTGTGTTATAATGGCATCTGAACTGTTCTCCTAGAGAGCTGGGGTGGATTTATCTTTTATTCTTTTGCTTGGGAGTCAGAAATTTTTTTTTAAAAAAGTGCAATTTTTGAAATAAATAAATGAGGCTGCCATTCAACTGCAAAACTGGAGGCATGAAATAACAGGCTATTGACTTGCAGAATTCAATCAGTTAAGAACTGTAACACAGCCTTTGAAAATTAAATGACTAGTCTAAAACATAGTTTAGATATTTACCAATGAACTAGAAAAGTAAAAAAATAATTACACTCTCAAACTGATAGTTCAAGTATTTTTTTTTTTTTGTCAAGTATCAAGGATGAACAATCAAGGATGACTACTATAAGGGAAGATGGCTTTGGAAAAATCATCTGTTCAGATCTAGGATTCTCTAAAATCTATTCGAGAAAGATATTGCTATCTCATAAAAAAACTTTTTTGAGTATTTGAAACATCGTGTTCCAAACTCTTGATTATTTATGGTTGATTACACTCACTGTACTTCTAATTTTGCAACAGAAAAAAAAAGTGAAGTGCCACGTTTCCAAGGAATCAACATGTAGTGATTAGAGAAGGTAACAAGTCATTTGATGGAGTCCTCAAGAGTACTGTGCTGCAAGTCTCGGGGTGGAGCAAATACTACACTTCAGAAGAAATTTATTTGGAAACTTTTGTTTTTAAATATCTACTCGTTTCCTGTGGTTGTTGTACCATTTAATGTGGTTTCAAGTTCTCACTTAAAACAACACACACATAATCTCTTTCACTTTGGAGGGAGTGGTCATTTAAAGTCTATGTCTTGGGTTGAATAGACAGTATCCCTTGCCTTCTCAGGCTTCTGGAGCCTTACTGCCTGCTCTCTTATGTGCTTATCTTATTTTTCCACTTTATGGTCAGAGTGTGGCCTCATCAAGTTTCCTTGCTCCAACTTCACATCACTGACTCCATTCCCCTCTGTGGCTAAGATCACCTGATTTTCTCTTATAAGGATGCATTTGGAGACACTTAGGGACGACCCAGGTAATTTAGGATGATCTTCCTACGATCATCTTCCCAGACAATCCTTTTAGCCCATGTGCATGTTAGCTATCAATTTGTCCTGTTTTGTATCTTACTGCTTTTCAGTCACCAGGTTGCAGATGCTACCATGATGCCAATCTGAATTCCCTGGGCAGACGGCCTCACCAATGTGCCCTAGATTCCCACCTCTCCAGAGCCCTACTCCTCTAAGGAAAGATAGAAACAGACTGGGGGGTGGTAATGGATCAACAGGAAAGCAAGCACAGAAGCCAGACCTTCCTCCTTCTGTACCCCATAAAGATCTTTGGTCCATACTCCCAGAGGTATAAAGAATAGGGAACCTTCCAAAGTGGGGGTGGGTGTGGGGGGTGGGGGTATGAGATATGTTGGTGGGAATTGTGCGGAATTGTACCCATTTCCCTACAGTCCTGTTGATCATTATTAAATTACTAATAAAAAAAAAATCCTCATTGAAGTCATCTTTGCAAAGACACCTTTTGCTTCATAAGCAAACATTGACAGGTCTCAAGGATTAGCATATAGATAGATACCTTGGGGGGGGGCAGTGATTATTTCCAGTCTACCCTAACATAACTCTTTATGCTCATGTAATATACAAATGTTACATGAGCTGCTCAAATGTGTTGGCTTTACTCTTCTTTTATTTGTTACACACACACACACACACACACACACACACACACACACACACACACACGATTTCATATTGATTTACAGATAACAGGGGCATAATTCCACGACATTCCCACCACAGGAGTTCTGTGTCTCCATTCCCTCCATTGGAAATGGCAGCAGTGTTTTCTAGAATCAAAGGTGTGAGTTAACTATTATTTCTATATCTGTCTCTATATGTACATGTGCATGTATATATTCGTCCATTTCTTCTGTGGTCCTGCCTACTTCTTCTTCTTCTTCTAAGTCACACCTACACCTATTACTACCTCTGAGTGTCCTTCCTTCTTTCCTCTCTTTCTCCATGTCCTGATGGAACTGGGTTTCAGAGCCCTCTGATCATCTTCTCCTAACATTTCTTCCCCTCTGGGAGCATGGACCAAAATTCTTTTTGGGGTACAGAAGGTACTGGCTTCTGTAACTGCTTCTCTCTGGAAATGGTCCCTGGCAGGTTGTCAATCCATCACCCCAGCCTTGATTTTGTATTTTTTATTTTTTCTCAAATTTTTCTTTTATTTGATTGAATTCCTTAATGAGAAGCATCTTTACCTTGTGTGACTTGGAATAGTGTCTTTGTCCCTTTACCAGCTGAATAACAGTGACAGTCACTGGTAAATATATGTAGTTTCACTAGCTCCTGCCACAAGGCTATAGGAAAGTCTAGTATAGTTCCTCATAGCACTGGAGATACCGTGATGCTTTTGTCAAGAAGTGAACCTGGTATACTCATTGGCTTGTGATATTTAAATGGCTGTATTAAGAATGAAAGTTATGTCAGTGTCACAGCTGAGAAAATTACTTAGCTAGCAGAACACTGGACTTTCTTGCCTTTGGTTTCTACTGCACGCACCACACCAGAGTGGTACCCTAACTTGCCTCGTCTTTCTCACCTTCTCTCTGACTCAAGTGCAACTCTGCTTCTCTCATATACAGCAAATAAAGCAAATATTTAAAAACAATATCAAACCAATGCTCTACTACTATCTAATATTAAAGAATTGTATTTAAGAAGAGAATACCAAGGGAGTCGGGAGGTAGCGCAGCGGGTTGAGTGTACATGGTGCAAAGTGCAGGGACCCGCATAGGGATCCCAGTTTGAGTCCCCAGCTTCCCACCTGCAGGAGAGTCACTTCACAGGCAGTGAAGCAGGTCTGCTGGTGTCTATCTTTCTTTTCCCCCTCTCTGTCTTCTCCTCCTCTCTCCATTTCTCTCTGTCCTATCCAACAATGATGATATAAACAACAACAACAATAATAACAACAATAAAAAAGAAGAGTAACAAAAGGGAATAAATATTTAAAAAAGGAACACCAAATCCATCATTTTATGCGTGCCATTGGAATTTTCAATAAAATTGTGATGTAAGATGAATTTACAAGCTTAAGTGAGGAATTAGTAAAATAAATTAAACAGCACAGATAGTGATTTTCAAGTCACAAAAAATGGAGTAGATACAATTTCTGCCCCAAACATTGTCTCATTAAACATCTGTTCAATTTAAGAGAAAGGCAATCCAACTTAATTCTCACAAACAATTAGTTTCTGTAACTAGATCAAGATCCATATATAGAGCAGACTCTAATTTATTTATATATATAAATTTTTTTCTGATTTTGTTGCACTTGTTGTTTATTGTCATTGTTATTGTTCTAGTTATTATTGTTGGATAGGACAGAGAGAAATGAAGAGAGGAGGGGAAGACAGAGAGGGGGAGAGAAATATAGATGCCTGCAAACCTGCTTCACTGCTTGTGAAACGACTCCCCTGCAGGTGGGGAGCCGGGGGCTCAAACTGGGATCCTTATGCCTGTCTCTACGCTTGCACCACATGCACTTAACCCACTGTGCCATCAACCGTCTCCCCAGACTCTAGTTTTAATTTAAATGAATGATTCAGTATTATCAAGAACCCAGTCACTTTCTGTTTCCCTGCCTGCCATGTCAAATCTTTTTATTCCAAATGCAAGTTCCCAAGAGACTACTAGAAGTCAAGACTAGGTGTGTATAATGGTCTCTCATGAACTGTACAAAACCAACTCTAACACATCACCTGTTGAGGCCATAGATTACAAGTTCAACAGCCTCTACATTAGTTCATTATACTCTATGTAGTTTATTCACCATTAAGCAGTTTCTATTTAGACTTACTTTATTTTATTTGTAAAGAGTTCTAGCTTTAGAATTATGGGAGTTTTCTTTAATCCCCTCAAGGAGGGTAAGAGTTGCTTATTTTGAAATATTTGAGAGAAAAAATCATCAGTGACCCAACAGTAGCATTTCAAAGTAACAGACACAACTGGTCTTAAAACTCACATTGTAGGGGGCCAGGGTTAGCATAGCTGGTTAAGTGCATATAGCTTGAAGCACAAGGACTGGTGTAAGGATCCAGGTTTGAGCCCCTGGCTAGCTCCTCACCTGCAGGGGGGTCACTTCATAGGTGGTGAAGCAGGTCTGCAGGTGTCTATCTTTCTCTCCCCCTATCTGTCTTCCACTTCTCTCTCGATTTCTATCTGTCCTCTCCAACAACTATAACAATAATAACAACAAGGACAACAAAAATGGGGGGAAAAGGCCTCCATGAACAGTGGATTCATAATGCAGGCACCAAGCCCCAGAGACAATCTGGAGGCAAAAAAAAAAAAATTACATTGTAGTGCTTAAAGTGTCAGTCAAATATTCCAACAGTGGAGTTACATCAAAGATTTGCAATTCATTATTGCTGTCTATATGCACTTTTAGTGTTTGAAAATATTTCCAGGGCCTAGAGATAGCTCTCCATGTAGGGCACACACTTTGCCACAAGTGCTGCTGGATTTGAACTCTGGCACCTTGGGGAAGCTCTGTAGCTACAGTATTTCTCTCTCTGCCTCTCTCCAAATATCATGCATCAGAAGAATGAAAAAAAAGATCTATGAACTGAGAAATCATGCATGCTTTACACTGTGGCATCACAAGTTCACACATGTATACATACATACATTATACCTTATTCAAGTGGCCCTGTTTTCCTATCCATGATTCACTGCCACTAATTCTGCATTGCCTCGCAAGAGTAGTCAAGAAAAGTAACTTACTTAATGGATCAAGAGATTTATATATCCATTTTCCTTTCTTCTCTTCTCTTCTCTTTTCTCTTCTCTTTTCTCTTTCTTTTTTTTCTTTCTTTCTTTTCTTTTGCCTCCAGGGTTATTCCTGGGGCTAAGTGCCTGTACTATGAATCCACTGCTCCTGGAGGCCATTTTTTCCCCCATTTTGTTGCCCTTGTTGTTGTCTTTATTGTTATTGTTGCCACTGACGTTGTTGTTGTTAGATAGGACAGAAGGAGAGAGGAAGGGAAGACAGAGAGGGAGAGAGAAATAAAGACCCCTGCAGACTTGCTTCACTGCTTGTGAGGTGATTAATGGTTTACAGTTGACAGTAAAATACAGTAATTTAACATTTGATTGTAAACCATTAATCCTCCCAATAAAGAAAAAAAGGCGTTATAAAAGTAAAAAGTATATTTTATATCCTCATTAGCAGAGAAAGAGTAGCAGTAAACTTTCTGTTGCAGCTATATATCCAGGAGAGCTTGGTCATGATTTATTCCTGGTCATCCTGGCAACTGAAACAGATGTGGAAATAAACATGGAGTATGTACTGAGCAGCAAGCCCTTCTGAACCCTGTCTCTGCACATTCCAGCTCTCTTTTATTAATGATTTAGTATTAATTTACAAAATGATGGGACAAAGCGGTATAATTCTATACCATTTCCACCACCAGAGTTCTGTGTCCCCAGTTCCCTCCATTGGAAACTGCAGTAGTTCTCCAAAGGTCACAGACATGAGTTGACTATTATTTCTTTTGCCTCCAGGATTATCACTGGGGCTTGGTGCCTGCACTACAAATTCACTGCTCCTGGAGGCTATTTTTTCCCTTTTTATTGCCCTTGTTGTTTATCATCATTATTGTTATCATTATTGTTGTTCTTATTGCTGCGGTTGTTGTTGGATAGGACAGAGAGAAATCGAGAGAGGAGGGGAAGACAGAGAGGGAGAAAGATAGACACCTGTAGACCTGCTTCTCCACTTGTAAAGTGACCCCTCCTGCAGGTGGGGAGTCAGGGGCTCAAACAAGGATCCTTACCCCCCCCCCATCCTTGCGCCTTTTGCACCAAGTGCGTTTAACCCACTGCACTACTGTCCAGGCCCCGACTATTATTTCTATAACTATCTATCTGTATCTATATGTATTTGCCCACTTTTCCTATGGTCCTGCTTTCTCTCCTTTTCTTTCTTTTTAATTTTTAATTTTTAAAAAAATATGTATTTATTTCCCCTTTTGTTGCCCTTGTTGTTTTTATTGTTGTTGTAGTTATTATTGTTGTTGTTATTGATGTCGTCGTTGTTGGATAGGACAGAGAGACATGGAGACAGGAGGGGAAGACAGAGAGGAGGAGAGAAAGACAGACACCTGCAGACCTGCTTCACCGCCTGGGAAGCGACTCCCACCCGTGCAGGTGGGGAACTGGGGGCTCCAACCAGGATCCTTCCGCTGGTCCTTGCACTTTGCCCCTCTTCCTTTCTAAGTCACACCTACACCTACCATTAATTTCGAGTGTTCTCCTCTCTTCTCTCTCCAGGTTCTGATGGCACCTTCCCACTCTTGAACTCTTCCTTTATTTCACAGTTGGATGCAGTTGGCTGGTTGATTGTACTCACTGGCACAGCTTCTGGAATTATGCAAAACCAAGGCATTGGAAACTGAGCCTACTTTTGGATTCCATATTTCTTGGCCTCGGTCAGTTTGTCCTGAAGAATTCTTGTAGAAATAATACAATCTGGCAGCCTTAGTGTTTTTCCAAATGTCTGTAAAATGTGTTCAGAAGCCATCTTAGTTTAACAAGAAAGGAAAGATTCAAGCATATAGTAGCAAACATCAAACATTATGTCAGGTGGATAGCTTGGTCTGACTCCTTGCATATTTTTAGACACTATAAGGGCAGCTTAAAAGGAATTCTGATTGTGGTATTTAATCGAGAGCAAAGGGGCCTTGTCATGAACTAAAGTCTTTTTAAGACCCCTTCTGCTCCAGCCCTATGGCAAGACCTATGCTCTGAACTAAATGCATGTGACCTTGAGAAACTGACTTTATCACTATCAATTTCATATCCATTCACCCCACCCCAACTACAAAATGAAAATGCAAAGTTCTGCCACAGTTTGAGGTTTCAGTGCTTGAAAATCGTGGGAAGCACATAAAAAGCAAATTACCTTGCTGCTTCCTGATACACATGTGAATCCTGCAGGAATGCACACTTTATGGACTTCCTTAATATCCCTTAAAACATCAACTTGCTATTCCATTTATTTACCTCTCCCAGGAGAGGTCATATAACAGGTGAAGCACTCAGGGGAAATGAGGAAATGATCAAGGACCAAGGAAGCGTTAGTGCATTGCCCAGCTTGTCAGCTAATGAGAAAAGCTCTGCACTAGCAAAGCTATTAGACATATTTATGATATATATAAATATTTTAGAGCAATAAAAATGTGTATTCTGGACTTAGAAAGAGGGATAGAGGTCATTTTCCCTTCTAAGTCTCTCTCCTCTATCTGAAATGATTTAGGCTATAGCTAGGGGCCAACTGAGAGGAAAGGGGGAGAGAGAGGGGGAGAGGGAAAGAGAGACACTTGCACCACTGCTTCACCACTCACAAAGTTTCCACCCATGTGTGTGGGGGCTGGTGGCTTGAACCTGGGTCCTTATACATTATAATATGCATGCTTTACCAGGTGAATCACCACCTGGCCCTAGCTTCTTTACGTTTTCTAATTTGCTTTTTTGGGGTGGCAGGTAGTCTGCCTGATGACTACAGTTCCTCAAGAAATCTTAGCTACACAAGCAGAATCCTAGAATAAAGCTGGCTATTGGTTATTTGGGATGGACGCTGAACTGAGGAAAGAACTTGTGTACCTTTCAAACGGCTGGCTTTGATATACCACTCACCTACCTCTGAAGCCTGATACTGGACAGAGCTTTGCAGGACTTTGGGAACAATTATGGCACAGAAAAAAAATTAAAGAAACAACCTCTATTGTTTAGTAGTAAATCTTCTGGCAAAGAATTAGAGAATCCTAGTGGTTCAGTGTGGATATTGCCAATTATCACGTGAAAATTCATTTTCTAAATTTTGTTTCTCCTCTCTTCATTCATTAGGGATTCAGTAGGTCATTAACTTTTTGTGCAGCATCTTCTTAAATGCATCAAGTTGTGTAGGTAAAGGGGAAAAGGAGAAATACAACTCTGAATATAAAAATTCCACTGAGGTTTTCTCCCTTAAAGTAAACTGTAGTGCCTAATTTACAGAATTCTCTTGCTTCTCTACTGGGGGTCTCTAGTGCTGTATTGCTGTAATATTATGTAAGGTGCAATTAGACCCTGAAAGCTATTTAGGAACAGACTGCTCTGAAAACTTAGCACTCATCCTAATGAGCGATTTGTAGGCCACTTCTGCACTGCTGCTCAAGCTTCAATATGTAGGTCTTCCTATATCTGAAATTCTGGTGGAAATGTTGACGAGGGGTTATTGTTTCTCGTGGCTGAAATAATGCTTCATCCTCACACTGAGAAGCAAAGAACATGAGCAGAAAGAAGGCTACCTGTGGGACTCGGGTGCTGTTTGTTCTTTGTATCACAAGAATAGAAATGCCTTCAGATCAGAGGGAGGAATGCGAAGTGATGAGTGAAGTTGAACTTGATGAAGACTGTGTGCACGGAGTGATTGAACACATCTTCAGTGGGGGATTGTTTTACTGGATTCCACCCACTCCATAACTTGGAAGGTTCCTGCTTCTTTGACATTAGTTTAGCTATGTGACTTATTTTGACTACTTAGAAGGGAAGATATAAAGACATACTCACTATGAGCTAGACATTGAAAAGGCTGGCGTATTCCCTAAGCCCTTTTGCATTTCTGTCATTGCTGTAAGAAGGAGCTGCCTAGCTAGTCTGATGGTGCTAGGAAGAGAATGAGTGACATGTGGAGCAGATCCAAGCCACCCCACACAAACCCAGCTGACTGGCAGCCATGTGAATACAACAAATGTTTATTGTACACTGCTGAGCTGTTGGGTTGTTTATGCTGAAGCTTTGTTTACTATGGAGAACCTTTCTTTTCTGTAACATGAGAGTGCTGGATTATACCAGGGCTCTCAAAACATCAGATTCACTAAGAATATCTTCAGCATAGGAAAGGAGAGGAGAGGGGAGGAGAGGAGATAAGAAGAGAGAGAGAAGAGGAGAGGAGAGGAGCTAAGAAAGAGAGGAGAGGAGAGAATATAAGAAGAGAAAGAGGAGAGGAAAGGAGAGGAGAGGAGAGGAGACGAGATGAGAGAACGGGAGAGAAGAGGAGAGAAGGGGAGAGGAGAGGAAAGGAAAGGAGATGAGATAAGAAGAGAGATAGGAGAGGAGAGGAGAGGAGAGGAGAAGAGAGAAGGGGAGAGGAGAGGAGAGGAGAGGAGAGGAGAGGAGAAGAGAGAAGGGGAGAGGAGAGGAGAGGAGAGGAGAGAAGGGGAGAGGAGTGGAGATAAAAAGAGAGAGAGGAGAGGAGAGAACAGGAGAGAAGGGGAGAGAAGGGGAGAGGAGAGGAGAGGAAAGGAGATGAGATAAGAAGAGAGAGAGGAGAGGAGAAGAGAGAAGGGGAGAGGAGATGAGAAGAGAGAGAGGAGAGGAGAGGAGAGAAGGGGAGAGGAGAGGAGAGAAGACAAAAAGAGAGAGAGGAGAGGAGAGAATGGGAGAGAAGGGGAGAGAAGGGGAGAGGAGAGGAGATAAGAAGAGAGAGATGAGAGGAGATAAGAAGAGAGAGAGGAGAGGAGAGGAGAGGAGAGGAGAGGAGAGGAGAGGAGAGGAGAGGAGAGGAGAGGAGAAGAGAGGAGAGAAGGCAGATCATGTTTGATGCCCTATCTTATAACTCTTTTTACAGTGGAAGCATAAGCACTATGTTACCAGATCTATTTTTTTCAAGGGATGCTATAAACATGAAAATTTCAAATGGGATTTCCAAAATCAGTAGTTTAAAAATAATTAAAATTTTTGTTGAAATATGTATGGTGTACACACACACACACACACAGACACACACATGCATACACTCACATACACACACACACATCTCTAATTTTAGTACTTAGCAATACTTAATCCATTACAAATCTGCTATACCCTCCAGTGTATCCTAGGTGAATCTGCTTTGAGATGAACTTGGCAAGATTTGGCTTTAAACATATCACCAATCAAGCTTCGTTTGGAATATCTTTCAAATATACCCATAATTTAAAAGCTAAAAATCAAGAAACAGGCCACAACAAAAGAAGACAGGCAAAACCAAAAATCCCCCATTATTTAAATTCTTCAGCTTCTTCAAAATTTTAAAAATAATTCATCAGTTAGAAAAATCAATGATAGAATCTCACTTTATTTTACTAAGGGGAATTTTGGGCAACTTGAAATTGTTTTCTTGATTTTCTGAATGCAAAATTTTAAGGTAATCTACAAAACAACATGAGATTGAGGGGATTAGAAATTTTTGATCTTTTTCAATGAATTTTTTTTCTTAATAAATCAGCCTTTCTCTGGAAAAGATGGCCTGACATCCCTGCTAAAGGAAAGGAAGCCAGGAAAACTTTATTTAGGTCTTCATTAGCTACTGATGAGGCCAATCAGTAGACTTTAATCTCCGGATTTTCTCGTCTGTGGACTGTAAATCCAGGAAAGTTAAAGGGGAAGAATATGAACTCCTCATAGGTTTCTTGATCACAATAATGATTATATACAACTTGCAAAATTGGGACTGCCTGTGTCTTCTTGATTTAATTGAAATAAAATTTGCTTAGTCCCAAACAAGTGCATATTAGACTCAGGAGAAGGGACAGAACAGAGAGGAGGAGATACTTCTTGCTCTGAAATTAAAAAGACCAAATGAACAACGTAGCATCTGAGACTTATCTTTGTATTTAGAATTAAACATTATGCTACATTAATTATTAATTGTTCTCTACATCATTATACTTGAACAGTCACCTTTCTGTGTTAAGGTTGCCATACTTTTCTTTCTTTTTTTTTTTTTTCCACTGATGGGTTTTTTGAACTGCTTAACCAAAAAGAAGAGGGACCCAGGTTAAGGCCACATAGTATTAAGTACAAGGATCACCTCAAGGACCTGGGTTTGAGCCCCGGCTCCCCACCTGCAGGGGAATACTTTACAAGCGGTGAAGCAGGTCTGCAGGTGTCTTTCTGTCTCTCTCCTTCTCTACCTCTCCCCCCCTCTTAAGTTTCTTTCTGTCCTATAGAATAAAAGAAGTGAAAAGAAAAGAAAGGGGAAAAAAAGAAGAAAGAGCTACCGGTAGTGGTGGGTTCATAATCCTGGTACTGAGCTCCACTGATAATCCTGGTGGCAAAAAAAAAAAAAAAAAGAAAGAAAGAAAAAAAGGAGAAAGATTTACATAACACTTGTTTAGTATTAATGATGGGGGCTACGGAACCATACTGGGGCACAGTATTCTGCAGTGGAATAGCATAATGCCAGAGAGGATGATCGTAGTGTGGAAGCACTCGCGCCCCATGAAGAGCTGCCAGTCTTGCAATGATGTGATTCCTCGCGCCCACCTTTGCTGCACTTTTTATGAGATGTTTGTGAAATGACAGAGTGCGATCGAGAGTAACGCCAAGATAGACTGGCTGGGCTTCATGCCAGATTCTTGTATCGCCAAGCTGCACATTAAGCTCACGCGAGGCCGAGGCATGGTGTAGATGGAAAACAGATGATACCGTTTTTGCAGTGCTAGGGATTAGTCGCCATTTTTTTACAGTAATCAGATATCAGAGACATGTCTTTCGTGAGTGTTTCCTCGAGGATGTCGAACTTGGATCCTGAGTTGCACAGCAGATGTCATCGGCGTAGATGAACTTCCTTGAAGCAGTTTCTGGAAGGTCATTGATGTAAATATTAAATAGCGTAGGAGCCAGAACAGAGCCCTGGGGGAGGCCACTTGAGACAATTCTCCATCTGCTAGACTTGTCACCCAGATGTACCTGGAATCTTCTGTTTTGGAGAAGAAACGATATAGTGTTGGCCACCCATGGAGGCAGGCATCTTGAGATCTTGACTAGGAGACCACGATGCCAGACCGTGTCATAGGCTGCTGTGAGATCAACAAAGACAGCACTTGGTCGATTCCAAATTATATTCCTCCATGAGGATAATTTCTGGAACCATCCATTCCACCCTGGTTCCATGGCTGCCAGTTCTTAGCAACATCGCCCCGCCAGATATTCGTCGGGATGCGGCATCATCTAAGTTCATTTCCCACATCTATGCTCGACCGGACCTGCCAATATACGAGGATATCTTTGCCCACCCTGTCCAACGCTTGACATCTCGTCACCCAATCTGGTCCCCTACGCCTACACTGAACTTCTCTGTTCCAGTCTCTTGGAAACAGAGCTGGCAGTCAGCTGAGGTCAAGAACAAACACCTCATCACAGACCCCTGCAAGCGTCAACCCGGCTTTGACCTAGCACGTTATGATTGGGCCCTCCTCAATCGCTATGGAACAGGCCATGGCCGATGCGCTGCTATGTTCCATCGCTGGGGAGCCAGAGACGACCTGAACTGCTCCTTTGGCTCCAGACAGACTATGACCCACATAGTCAACGACTGCCACCTCTCCAGATTCAAAGGAGGTCTCGAAACTTTACATCAGGCTCAACCTGATGCTGTTGACTGGCTACGGAAGAAGGGCAAACGCTAGAAGAAGAAGTATTAATGATGTGTCACATCAACTTATTTAAATTTCACAGCAATCATGTACAGTGATGTTTTTATTTCTGTTTTACAGAATAAGGAACAATGAAAGTTAGGAGCTCTAATAATTTAACTAGGATAATGCTTCTTCCTTGAGTCTTCTTTGATTTCATATTCTGTATATGTTCCCCTGTGAACACTCTAAACTAAATGCATGCTTCCACTTGGAAAACTATATTATTGAGAGTGTGCTAGTATCTCTTATAGACCAATTTAGTCCCTTCATTTCTGCCTTTCTTCTTAGAGCCTAAACTCTTGGAGACCGGAGTTGGGTACAGTTTTAGGGAGTAAACTGGTGTGATATGTTTATATATGGTCAAAGTCATAATACCTTTAATTGCTAGACAATGAAGCAAAATCACAGTTATTTACTGTAAATTATATGTCCTTTTTTATTGTACCAAAACTTCAAAAATTGATCTAAAGGGGCAAGAGTGTTTTGCAAACACGTGTAACAGAGAAATAAGAAATTGTACCAATTTGCCAACAATTGTACCGCAAACTATTAACTCCCTAGAAAAGAAATGGAAAATTCATTTTGAAATAAATATAAGAATATATCTTTAAAAGAGAGAGAAGTTTGCTTCAATAGAAAGTGTAGTTTCACAGGTTGGGACATATGGATTGACCTGCCAATGCCCATGTCCAGCGGAGAAGTGATTATAGAAGTTAGACTTTCCACCTGTGTACCCCATAAAGAATATTGGTCCATACTCCCACAGGGATAAACACTAGGGAAGTTTCCAATGGGGAGGATGGGACACAGACTCATGTAGTAGGAAACTGTGTGGAATTGTATCCCTGTTATTGTACGATTTTGTAAATCCATATCAAATTACTAATAAAAAATAAAACATAAAAAAGAAAATGTGGTTTCATCAAAATATAAAACTTCTGTACAGTAAGGAAACAATGAACAAGTGATGAGACAACCTAAAGATTTAGAGAAAATATTTGAAATCATAAATCTTTATTAAGGTATTCATATCTGACCGTATGGCAGGAGCTTACACAACTCTGTAGAAAGAAACCAGATAACCTAAAAAACTAACTGGAAAAAACAAACACAAATAAGTATTTTTCAAAATGAAAGCATATGAATGGCCACTGGGTACATGAAACATGTCAACATCATGCATCATCAGGGAAGTTAAAATTAAAATATGTAGGTTACATACACTTCAAATCTATAGGAAAGACTATTGTCAAATAAAGTGTAGGTGAGGGTGCAGAAAAATCATTGGTGAGGATATACACTGGGGCAGTTAACATGGAAAAGAATATGGCTGTTTCTCCAAATACTTAAAAGTAGAACTAGCAAATGATTCAGCAATCCCACTTCTGGGTATCTTCTTTAAGAATGAATGTGTCCTGGAGCTCCGCTTCCCCAGAGACCCACCTTACTAGGGAAAGAGAGAGGCAGACTGGGAGTATGGACCAACCAGTCAATGTCCATGTTCAGCGGGGAAGCAACTACAGAAGCCAGACCTTCCACCCTCTGCAACCCACAATGACCCTGGGTCCATCCTCCCAGAGGGATAGAGAGTGGGAAAGCTATCATGGGAGGGGATGGGATATGGAGATTGTGCGGTGGGAACTGTGTGGAGTTGTACCCCTCCTACCCTATGGTTTTGTTAATTGATCCTTTCTTAAATAAATAAATAAATAAATAAAAAACCATAGTGTCAGAAGGACTGGTTCTTTCCAAAGGCTTCAGGAGAGAGTCCCTGACTTTTCTAGTTTGTTTTTTGCCTCAGCAAGTAGCCCCCTACTAGTATAATATGGGGGTATGTATGGAAGCAGGGAGGTTTGGGAGCCTAGAGTAAAGGAAGGAGCCCTAAACTCAACAACAGATTTTTGTAATCTGAAAAATACTGATAGGAATTTTATCAGTTAATAACTACCATCATAGTCAAGTAATAATGATCTTTATTTCATCACATTATTAGTGCTACTGTTCTGAACCATCTGGCAGTATTATTAATGACTAACTATGACTGTTATGTTTGAGGTTGTATAGAAAGCTGGGTAGCTGGGTAGTCAGGTGGCTCTGCAGAGAAGATTGGATATGGAGCAGAAAAGGGAGGTGTACAGAGTTTTATTCACGACTGCCCCAATCTAGAAGCATCTGTAGTGTCTTTCATTGTGTGAGTAAGTGGATGAAAAGACAAGGGAGCCATCAGAGGGACAAGCCAAACTTGCACTTGACAATCTAGATGAATCGCAGGTCCTTCTGCCAACTGAAAAAAATTCATTATTTGCTGTACAATTCTATCTCTATGGGTTCTTAAAATAACACTGATATAGAGAAAGAGAACAGATTGGTGGTTGTGAAGGACTGAACACAGGATTGGGTGTGCAGCCCAAGAGAAGCTCATGGGTGATGGAATGGCTCTGTTTCATATACACACACCATGAAAGTGCTTTGATCTGTAACACACACACACACACACACACACACACACACACACACACACAGGAGTGAAATGCAGGCTGATGTTAACTTCCTGGTTTCAACTTTGCACTTTAGCTGGAAAGAACCTTGCCACTATGACAAGCTTGGAAAGACTGAATTTATTTTACATATTTTTCCAACTACTTCCAAATCTATTATCAGATAAAGAGTTATAAAATTCATTTCCTCATTTTCCTCATTTGCCATAGTTAAAATTTCAGTGGAATTTAGGGACATGCAACTCAATTCCAATCATTTTTCTCTTTTCTTTAAATTATTTTTTAATTTTTATTTATAAAATGGAAACACTGACAAGACCAAAGGATAAGAGGGGTGCAATTGCACACAATTCCAACCACCAGAATTCTCCATCCCACTACCTTTTCCACTGGAGGCTTCCTATTCTGTACCCCTCTGGGAGCATGGACCCAGGGTCATTATGGGGTGCAGAAGGTGGGAGGTCTGGCTTCTGTAATTGCTTCTTCACTGAACATGGGCATTGACAGGTCAATCCATACTCCCAGCCTGTCTCTCTCTTTCCCTAGTGGGGCAGAACTCTGGGGAAGTGGGGCTTTAGGACACACTGGTGGGATCGTCTGCCCAGGGAAGTCCAGTTGGCATCATGGTAGCATCTGGAACCTGGTGGCTAAAAAAAAAGTTAACATCTAAAGCCAAACAAATTGCTGACTCATCATGAAACTTTAGGCTATTATTTATTTATTTTTTAATTTTCTCTTTTGTTGCCCTTGTTTTTTATTCTTGTAGTTATTATTGTTGTTGTTAAACAGGACAGAGAGAAAATGATGAGAGTAGAAGACAGAGAGGGGGAGAGAAAGACAGACACCTGCAGACCTGCTTCACCACTTGTGAAGCGACTCCCCTGCAGGAAGGGAGCTGGGGGCTCAAACCTGAATTCTTAAGCAGGTCCTTACACTTTGCGCCATGTGCACTTAATCCACTGTGTTACCGCCTGGCTCCCTATATTATTTTTTAAAGCTTTAAGTGGATTGTGATGAATTTAGATGGTAATTTTTGATGTTGGGGGATAGTTTTTCCTCTCAGGCTTCTCACCTATGTGAATAATTCCTCTGCTCCTGGTGGAATAATTAAAAAAAATTTTTATTATCTCTATTTATTTATTGAATAAAAACAGTCAGGAGTCAAAGGGAACAGGTAGAGGGGAAAGAGAGAAACAGAGAGATACTTGAAGCACTGTTTCACCACTTGCAAGGCTTTCCCCCTGCAGGTGGGATCCTTGCACATTGTAACATGTGCACTCAACCAGGTGCGCCACCACCCAGCCCCCCTTCTCCCCCCATGGAATACTTTCAATCTCAGATAGAGAAGAACATAAGAAGAGAGGTAGAGAGAAGGATAAACAGCTCTCTACCACTTGTGAAGCTTCTCTTTTGCTTGATGCTTCTGTAAGGTGCCTGGGACTCTCTCATGGTAATGTGTGTGCTCTATGGTGAACTAGTCCTTTGCTTACCTTTACTTCATATTAAATAAACCCCGAGCATTGTGAAGCTAAATGTCCTGCTTGCTAACCTGGGGAACACTGATGAAGCAGGTCATAGGCACCCACCCTGTGACATTTTTCTGTCCTTCCTGATGCTCTTCACCGTTTTGCCGTCCTGTTTCATTTGGTGCTAACCCACATCGGCCAGGGTTTTTGTTCTGTGTCACAATAGTTTTCCGCTTTATTGTGCTGTAAGGATCTTGTCAACATGTATTAGGTACTATATAAATAAAATACATGGGGGGGGGCGGATGGTAGTGGCACACCTGGTTGAGCACACAGGTTACGCCTTCACATTATGGCACACAAGGACTCAGGTTCAAACCCTCACCCCTACCTGCAGGGGGAAAGCTTCACAAGTGATGAAGCAGGGTTGCAACTGCCTTTTTTGTCTCTCTCAGTCTCTCTCTCCTCCTCCTCTCTCAATTTCTCTCTGTCTCTATCTAATAGTAAGTAAAGAAAAATATACTTTAAAAAAAAAGATGTTTCTCTCCTCCTCTGAACTTGACTTTTCCCCAAACTGACAGTTCTCTCAGCAATCTCAACTGGTGGTGGTTGCAAAAAGGTGATAGCTGCTTTCACTTGCCTTCTTAGCTTCTGAGATCAGACGACATCTGGCATGTTCAGGGTGGTATGACTGTAGACTCACTTGCCTTTTTAAATTGAAGTCCATCTCTTAAATTTGGCAGGGAAGCAACAATTAGCTCTTCTAAAATTTAGAGACTCTTTCTTCTCTTCTTGATAGGTTTATACTGGGTGACAGGGGAATTATTTTGAAGCATTGGAGTGGTTGTTATAGATCAAATTATTTCTATCTTTCATGGATGCAGCACAAGTTTAAATAAAATATAAATTGTTTGACATGCCACTAAATGTTAAGCTTGTTTGTTTGTGTGATAAATTACTTGTTTTAGTGTGAATAAACAAGTTCACAGCACTTTTTTAAATTTTATTTTGCTGGTTCAAACAACATTGGTATAATTTATCATCTCTTCTGCAGTGTTGTAGAGCTAATTGGTTTTTGTTTTATATGCAGCATAGACTTCATTATCTTTATTCTCCTCAGGAGAAATCTTTAATTCAGCTTCATAATTTTCTTGCTTTATTACATTGGTAGCGTGAAGCACCTAAAAATACAATTATGAAAACTAACAGTGTCCCTCTGCAGAATTTTGTTCTTTGTCTTTTTTTTTTTATCCAGTTTCTGCTGATGACCTCGGAAACTTGAGTAATCTTGTGGATGCTGTCAGGACCTCTTAGAAGATTGTCACTGTGCTTTTTTTTGGGGGGGGGTTAGCCTGTATTTGGTTCCTTTCCCAGCCAGAAACATGTAAGGTATTCCTCCCTGAATGAAGTAGGTCATATTGCACAATACAGTGGCCTTTATCTAAGAGGAATATTCTGATTTATTGAAAGTATGCCTTTTGTTCACTACTTACTTCGTACCCTCCATCAGCTTATGTACACGTCTTACCTCTCTCTTTGGAGCAATGTTCTATGCTCATCTCAGTATTAATTAGTTCCCCTCCCTAGTTTGCTTTCAGCCTGTATCTTCATGTTGCCTCTAAGCTTGGCTCTCTTCACCATGACTTATTGTTACTATCTTCTTATTTTATTTTTTTATTATATTTATTTTTCCCTTTTGTTGCCCTTGTTGTTTTTATTGTTACTGTTGTTATTGATGTCCTTGTTGTTGGATAGGACAGAGAGAAATGGAGAGAGGAGGGGAAGGCAGAGAGGGAGAGAGAAAGACAGACATCTGCAGACCTGCCGGTGAATCACCACCTGTGAGATGAAACGACTCCCTTGCAGGTGTGAAGCCGGGAGCTCGAACCTGGATCCTTATGCTGGTCCTTGCGCTTTGCGCCACGTGCACTAAATCTGCTGCGCTACCGCCCGACTCCCTTATTGTTGCTATCTTATCTCCTTCATTCTTTGATCATCCCATCCCTCAGGTTGACTGTTTTCATCATATCTTATAAGGCCACTATTTCTCCACATTAGTTTGATTTCTGCAAAGTTTCACCACTTTAGATCAAGCTACCTGAATTTCAGCTCTGTTTTTCTGCCTTCTCTCTTGCCTTTTTATTTAATTTTTTATTTATAAAAAGGAAACATTGACTAAACCATAGGATAAGAGGGGTACAACACACAATTCCCACCATCAGAACTCTGTATCCATTCATTATCTGTTCTATACACTTGAGCCAGAACAAAATGTTGAAAATATACATACAGTGATGGCAATGACCTGTTAATTTCTTTTTGCATCCTTAAAAAGCTCTCAGTAGAGTCCTTCAGAACTTAGGCTATAAAGACAAGATAAAGTCAACTAGAGGGAGTCGGGCGGTAGTGCAACGGATTAAACCCAAGTGGTGCAAAGCAAGGACTGGTGTAAGGATCCCAGTTAGAGCCCTGGGCTCCCCACCTGCAGGGGAGTCCCTTCACAGGCTGTGAAGCAGGTCTGCAGGAGTCTATCTTTCTCCCCCCCTCTCTGTCTTCCCCTCCTCTCTCAATTTCTCTCTGTCCTATCCAACAACGAACGACATCGACAATAACAATAATGACCACGACAAGGCTACAACAACAAGGGCAAGAAAAGGGGGAAAAATCCACCTTCCTTGGCCCATCTTGGATGGAGCTTGGAGAAATTATGTTAAGTGAGATAAGCCAGAAAGAGAAAGATGAACATGAAAAGTTGAAAGAGGAACAGATAATCAAGTCTTCAGGTGTCTCTCTTTCTCTCTCCCTCTTTGTCTTAACCCTCCTCTCTTCATTTCTCTCTGTCCTATCCAACAACGGCAACATGAATAATAACTACAACAATAATAAAAAATAAGGGAAACAAAAAGGAAATAAATAAATATTAAAATCTTTAATAAAAAAAGAAAACACAAATCAGGACTTGGACTAGATTTGAAGAATTACAGGAAAGTAAAAGACTCTGGGAGTTGGGAGGAAGGGTAGATGTTAAGCTCCTTTGTAAGGGACATAGATCTCTGGTGGTTGGACCTATGTTCGTTTGTACTCCTATTAACCTATTAAAGAGAGAAAGAGGGAGAGAGAAGAGAGATATAGAGGGGAGAGAGAGAGAGAGAGATGTCAAAGATAGTCTTCCATCAGGTTTTCAGCAATCCTTCTTCCTGAAGCTCCTCCAACAACCTAACCACAAACAACTGGAGATCTCACGCTAAATGTTAGGAATGAGACTTTTCAAATTAGTGTAATTGAGTGGAAAAGGACTGACTCTTGCCAAGGTGTCATTAAGTTACACAGTGGGAAAGGCTACATGAATATAGTACAAAAAGAGAAAGTAACTGTGAACCAAAATAAGATCTTTTCATATTTTAACGGCAGCTTAAAAACTCCTTAAAAAAAAAAAAAACCTCCTTAATACACTAGAGATTCAAAACCAGATATTTTAATATCAAAAGTTTAGTTTTCCTCAAATCCATTGCCAGAAGAATACAGATCAGAAGTGTTATCTGAAACGTAATTCTTTCTAAAATCTATTTCATTTCAAATAACCTCATTAGATAAATTCTCTTACTGCAAATCAAGTCATATTTTTGAAAAGTTAGTAATATGTAGTAGAAGTACAAAGTTTCAGTACTATCAGTAATTTCTGTTTTGATTTTCATTTTTCATATTGGTGTATGTTGTTAATTTTTTGAAAAAGAGAAATATATATTACAGAATATATCTTGGAAAATATTTATATTTCTAAGAAAAAAATAGTTATACAATATCAAGGAAAGTTAAAGAAGTCAAAGGTAGGGAAGTGTACACATTAGTTTGTACAAATAACTGAGTTCAAGCCCTGAGGTTCCCATCAGTGAAGTAGTGCTATAGGTATCTTCTTTCCCTCCTTTCTTCCTCCCTCCCTCCGTCCCTCCGTCCCTCCCTTCCTCTTTCCTTCCCTCCCTCCCTTCCTCTCTCTCTCTCTCTCTCTCTCTCTCTCTTTCTTTCAATCATTCTTTTTTTTTTTTTCTTTTCTTTCTTGTCTCCAGTTTTATCTCTGGGGCTCGGTGCCAGCTCTGGCGGCCATTTTTTTTCTTTTTTATTGGGTAGGACAGAGGGAAGTTGAGAGAATGAGAGAGGAAGAAGGATAGACATCTGCAGACTTGTGAAGAGACCCCCTCCCCCCCGAGGTGGTGAGCCGGGGGTTCTAACTGGGATCCTTGAGTTGGACCTTGTGCTTCTTAACTATGTGCACTTAACCCCTGCACCACCGCTGGACACCTGATGTCTCTTTTTCTTTATCTCACTCTGTATCTCCCCTTTCAGTGTTCTATGCCCTATCAAAAAGAGATTTAAAAAAATAAAGAAAAGAAAAAGGACTAGAGCATTAGATCCATCATTCAGATACAGAGCCCCAAACAAAGGAGAAGAAACAATTACAAGAAAAAAGAATGCTACAGCATTTACTCCTTGGCTTGGCCAGATTCTGATCTAGCATATGTATGTCTAAACTCTGCAGGGATTAACAATGAATTTGGAAACAAAACTAAGATATTATGGATCTACTATTTTCTTAGTCCTATACTGGTCTCCATGTGGGAGGAAAGGGATGTTGAATTAGTAGCCAGTGTCTTTGACCTATTTAAATCTGACCAGCTCTGAACAGTTGATTGTGCTGTGTTTTAGCAGTGATTCCTAAACTGAAGTAGGGCGTGAATCACTATGAATGTGTTCTGTGAGTCATTCTGTCCAATTAATTGAATCAGATTGGATATCTCAAGGGGAGAGGAATGGAGAAGGAATGGATCACTTATGACCCTGCTTTGAGAGACAGACATAGGGTACTTCAGAAATGAGCAAGAATAATTTGCTGGAAAACTTGATGATACAGAGCATCAAGAAATGAGATGAGGGCAAGGGAGAAGTCATAGATCAAAGTTTTCACAAAACTGACTGCTAAACGAAAAGACATTAGTATTAACCAAATGCAAACATGTTGCTTCACAGAAGATGAAATTGCTGTTTGTGTAGCCTCAGATATCCCTCTAGTTATACTTAAGATGCAAGTAAAAACTTATGATAAAAATAGGAGTATCATACCTCTAGTCAAGAGAAGTACTTTGTAATTACTTCAATAAGTTCTGTCATTTCTTTTTCAAGGTCATGTGGTTTTAAAGTTTGACTGTTCTTGCATACATAGCAGCTAAATTAGAACCTCAGTTTTTTTCCCAGTGATTTAATCTTTTCATTCTCATGTCTCAACCTTTAAATGATTTATTCTTTACTCACTGAATTGCTTATTATTCTAATGATAGTGCTGGATGAGAAAGTGGAACACAGCCATTTAAAGATTCATTCTCCGTCTTATAATCTTATAAATCATGACTAAATCACTAATGAGAAACAGGGAAAAAATAAAATGAATAAAACTAAGTTTGGAAAATGTTGGGTTAAAAAAGGATTCAGGAACTGAAGATATAGCTCATTTGAATAATGAGTTGCTTTGCCATGAGTGTGACCTGGGTTTGAGCCTAGTCCCCACCACATTGAAGGAAACTTTAGTACTGTGATCTTGCTCCCTCTCTCTCTCTCTCCTCTCTCCTCTCTCTCTCTCTTTCTCCTCTCTCTCTCCTCTCTCCTCTCTCTCTCTCTTTCTCCTCTCTCTCTCTCACACACACAATCTCTCTACCTCTCTTTGTCTACAAATGAATTCTCAAGATTAGAAGGAAAGCAATTATGAAGAACTAAGACACATCCTTTGTCATCAGAATTTTATAGAAAGATGCCCTTTTCTCTTTTGTATAACACTGTATATCAACTAATAGGACCTTGAGGAAAGAAAAAAAAAAAAAGAAACAATCACCTCTATAGACTTCTCTGCATCTCCTCTCAAGTATTTGCCACTTGAAAATGCTTTCAGGCTTCCAACCATTACTGAAAACTCTTTCTGATGGCTGCTTCTGCCCACTCCTTTTATTGTCTTACACTTATTCTGAGAGGCAAGAGACAGGGTACTTTGCCTTCTCTCTTCTGCATTAGAAGGTGGCAGTGGAGAAGGGGCTGACCCAGTTGCTAAGTGAGCCAACCTGTAGCATTTACCAGCAGGTGATTGTGGGTAGCATTTTAGGTAATTCTGCTGTCAGTTTTGTTTGAGAAATGCATCAAAGTTGTTTTATTTATTTATTTGATATCTTCCTCCATTCTAGTTTTTCTTTGTGCATTTGTTGGTGACCCCCTGAACATTTTTGAATATGGCTTTAGCATCTGTTTTTCTCTCTCTTTCTTCCCCTTTCCTTTTTCTCAACACAGATGGAAGAATCACTGGGGAGCTGGTTTCTTAATATTTCCACTTTAGTATTGGCGTGTTGTTGTTATCTTAGAGGTGGTTCTGAGAGGGAACACATCCACTTTGGTTCACTTTTTTGCGGTTTACAGTTATCTTTAATCAAAGTATGCTCTCTGGTATACATATTCCTTTCTATGATGAAACTCCCCAAAGTGAACGCCAGTGAGAATACCCAGTTTCACCCCAAAGTGCTGCTGCTGTGAGTCCCCAGTTTTAGAGTCCAGACCTGCCTTATTCTGGAAGCAGGAGTGTGCAGGTACTAAAGGATCTACTGGAGATTTTCCCTCCAGGAACAGTGCATCTCATCACCACCACTTCACTGCTAAACTGAAGGTTTCCAGAGTTACGCATTTCAGAGTATACATTGGGGAGGAAACACAGAAGCAGACAAGAGGAGCTGACTTCTTCCAGTCCAGGGACTTAAGTAGGTGAGCACTATTTCACTGTGCATGTACTACTACTCTCTTGGTCACTCATTTGTCATTGGACATCCACGGTACTTCCATTTTTTAAAAAAATAATCTTGCATTTCTTTTAATTTTTGTTATTATCTTAATTTGATAGTGACAGCCAGAAACTGAGAGGGCAGGGGGTGATAGAAAGGGAGAAGGAGACAGAGAGACACCTGCAAACCTGCTGTCACCACTCATGAAGCTTTTTCCCAGCAGGTAGGGGCTGGGGGCTCAAACCTTGGTCCTTGCACACTTCTTCTAGCGTTTTCCCTTCTTCCGTAGCCAGTCAACAATGTCAGGTTGAGCCTGATGTAAAGTTTCGAGACCTCCTTTGAATCTGGAGAGGTGGCAGTCGTTGACTATGTGGGTCATAGTCTGTCTGGAGCCACAGGGGCAATTCAGGTCGTCTCTGGCTCCCCAGCGATGGAACATAGCGGCGCACCGGCCATGGCCTGTTCGATAGCGATTGAGGAGGGCCCAATCATAACATGCTAGGTCAAAGCCGGGTTGACGCTTGCAGGGGTCTGTGATGAGGTGTTTGTTCTTTACCTCAGCTGACTGCCAGCTCTGTTTCCAAGAGTCTGGAACAGAGAAGTTCAGTGTAGGCGTAGGGGACCAGACTGGGTGACGAGACATCAAGCGTTGGACAGGGTGGGCGAAGATATCTGCATATATTGGCAGGTCCAGTCGAGCGTAGACCTGGGAAATGAACTTAGATGATGCCGCAACCTGACGAATATCTGGCGGGGCGATGTTGCTAAGAACTGGCAGCCATGGAACCGGGGTGGAACGGATGGTTCCAGAAATTATCCTCATGGAGGAATATAATTTGGAATAGACCAAGTGGACATGGGGGCTACGGAACCATACTGGGGCACAGTATTCTGCAGTGGAATAGCATAACGCCAGAGAGGATGATCATAGTGTGGAAGCACTTGCGCCCCATGAAGAGCTGGCCAGTCTTGCAATGATGTTATTCCTCGCGCCCACCTTTGCTGCAGTTTTTATGAGATGTTCGTGAAATGACAGAGTGCGATCGAGAATAACGCCAAGATAGACTGGCTGGGCTTCATGCCGGATTCTCGTATCATCAAGCTGCACATTAAGCTCACGTGAGGCCGAGGCATGGTGTAGATGGAAAACAGATGATACCGTTTTTTGCAGAGCTAGGGATTAGTCGCCATTTTTTACAGTAATCAGATATCAGAGACATGTCTTTCATGAGTGTTTCCTCGAGGATGTCAAACTTGGATGCCTGAGTTGCACAGCAGATGTCATCAGCGTAGATGAACTTCCTTGAAGCAGTTTCTGGAAGGTCATTGATGTAAATATTAAATAGCATAGGAGCCAGAACAGAGCCCTGGGGGAGGCCACTTGAGACAAGTCTCCATCTGCTAGACTTGTCACCCAGATGCACCTGGAATCTTCTATTTTGGAGGAGAAACGGTATAGTGTTGGCCACCCATGGAGGCAAGCATCTTGAGATCTTGACTAGGAGACCACAGTGCCAGACCGTGTCATAGGCTGCTGTGAGATCAACAAAGACAGCACCCGTCTTTAAATTCTTCTGAAATCCATTTTCAATGTAAGTTGAGAGGGCCAGGGCTTGTTCGCAGGTAGATCTTCCTGGGCGGAAACCAGCTTGGGCGGGTGATAGGAATTTCTCTGTAAGAGGAGAAATACGTGACAGAAGCAGCCTCTCAAGGAGTTTGTAACACATGGAGAGGAGAGAAATTGGTCTATAGCTGGCGGCCAGTGTTGGGTCTTTCTTTGGTTTCAAAACTGCTATTATCTTCGCACGACGCCAAATTTTGGGCATAGATTTGGATTCCAAGATGTGGGACAGGAATGAAGTGAGCCACTTCTTTGCCGCGGGGCCCAAGTTAAGAATGAGTTCTGGGGTGATGTTATCATAGCCAGCAGCCGTTCCCAGTTTAACCCTCTTCAAAGCGTCTTCCAGTTCAGACAGTGTAAAGGGAGAGAGTTTAGAGATGGACAAGATAAACGGAAGTGGGATGACCACTCATGGGAAATTTCTCTTTTCCAGACTGGGTCGATCTTAGCACATCCAACTTGAGTTAGGTGACTGGCCACTGAGTTTGGAGATACGGGAGGATGGGAGATGGGAGAGGGTTGGCTACCGGTACCCAGACTATGAAGAGGCTTCCAGACCTTCCTACTTGAGTGGGTGAAGTTCAGACTTTCTGTGAGTTGTTGCCAGCGGGCTTGGCGTGCTGCATCCAGGGAGGCAATGAGATGGTCGATCAGCCACATCTGGGTCGCCCGACTCATCATACTGCTTTAGTAGTTGCTCGCATTCAGCATCAAGACAAGGCGTATAGTTAGCACGTCTCCCACGAGGAATGGCTTGGGAAGCTGCTTTGAAGATGGCTTGGCAGAAGTGCCTGTAGGAATCTTCAGAGGGGATAGAGTTAATTGGAATTGCAGGAATAGATTTGTCGGTAAGATCACTGAACAGACGCCAGTTTGCTTTCTGAAAGTTCCATCTTAGTTTCTCCGAGCACAGAATCAATGGGAGCTGGAGACCAATGTGGATGATACCTGGGTGGTGATGACTGTGCGGGAAGTCCTTGAGAACTTGTCTCGTAGCGGGAAAGGCTTGACCGTTGACTGTGCTAATCCAGCACAGGTCGGGTGACGAGTCTTTATTCCATCTAGCACTGTGAAAAGAGCCTGGCTGTTTGGGATCGTATAATAGGGAGAGGTCATTCACTGAAGCCCAGTCGGCTAAGATAGAGCCGTCAGCACGAGTGGAGGAATATCCCCAGTCTTGGTGATGACTATTAAAGTCTCCAATGTAAATGGCTGGGTGATTCGGGCTAGGCAGGGGTCTGTGATGAGGTGTCAAACAGGTGCACCACAACCTGCGCCCCCCAATTTTGGGGCTTTTACAAATATTGCTTCTAAGAACACACATGTACAAAGATCTCTTCAGAAAGATGTTTTGAGTTCTTTGCATAGATCTGTAGGTGAGAATTGCTGGATCATAGGCTAGGTGCATTGCTAATCTTAGGAGAAATTTTCAGCAGGGGCTGAACCAATTATTTCCCCAACAGCAGTGTAGAAGGTGTTCTTTTCCCCCACATCCTCATTATCTTTCGTTTATTTCCTGCTCTTTCTAATGTATAACATTCTCACAAGTGTCAAGTGGTACCTTATTATTGTCTATTTGCATTTATTTTTACATTTTTTAATCGTTATTTATTTGATAGAGAGCCAGAAGTTGTGATTAAGGGGGAGATAGAGAGAGGAGACAGAGAGACACCTGCAGCACTGCTTCACTGCTTGTGAAGCTTTCCCCCATAGGTGGGGACCGGGGTTTTGAACCCAGGTCCTTGAGCACTATAACGTGTGCACTCAACCAGGTGTGCCACCACTGGCCCCCAATTCATTTGCATTTCTTTGATTATCAGTGACTGAGTGCTTTTTCAGAAGTTAATTGACCATTTGGATATCTTCTTTGGTGAAGATTTTGTCCATGCTACCTCCTCATTTTATAATGAGTTCATGTCTGTTTTTGTTGCTTTTTTTTTTTTTGAGCTTTATATCTATTTTGGTTGTTAGTTCTTATCTGGTATACGGTTCATAAATATCTTTCCCGTTCAGTAGTTCAGTAGGTATCTCTCTATTCATATCGGTATTGTTGTCTTCATTTCAGAGTTCAGAAAAATGAGACTCAGTGAGATTAGATGACCCACTCTGCGTCACACTGCCAATGTCGGAGCTGGTATTGAATCCAAGTTATCTGTCACTTTAATTTTTACTACTTGACTCATAATTAATACTAATCAGATGTCAAATATGTCGTAAAATAGCTCATATATCTCATTATTTTCATTCTCTCTCTGTTTTTTTTTTTTTTGTCCCAGGGGTGCCTGCACTATCACTCTACTGCTCCCAGTGGCCGTTTTTCTTCCTTCCTTCCTTCCTTCCTTCCCTCTATTCTTCCTTCCTTCCTTCCTTCCTTCCTTCCTTCCTTCCCTTCCATCCTTCCTTCCTTCCCTTCCATTCATCCTTCCTTCCTTCCTTCTATCCTTCCTTCCTTCCCTCTATCCTTCCTTCCTTCCTTCCTTCCATCCATCCTTCCTTCCCATCCATCCTTCCTTCCTTCCTTCCCTCCCTCCCTCCACCCCTCCCTCCCTCCTTCCTTCCTTTCCTTCCTTCCTTCTTTTCTTTCCTTCCTTTCATCCATCCATCCATCCATCCATCCATCCATCTTTCCTTCCCTTCCTTTCCTTCCTCCTTTCCTTTCCTTTCCTTTCCTTTCCTTTCCTTTCCTTTCCTTTCCCTTCCTTTCCCTTCCCTTCCCTTCCCTTCCCTTCCCTTCCCTTCCCTTCCCTTCCCTTCCCTTCCCTTCCCTTCCCTTCCCTTCCCCTTTCTTTCTTTCTTTCTTTCTTTCTTTCTTTCTTTCTTTCTTTCTTTCTTTAACAGGACAAAGATAAATTGAGATGGAAGGGGTGATAGACAGGGGGTTGAAAGATAGATACCTGCGGGGCAGCTTCACCACTCATGTAGCAATTGCCCAGTAGGTGTGGAGCAGGGGCTCGAACCCAGGTCCTTGCACATGGTGATATGTGCGTTTAACCTGGTGCGCCACCACTGGGTCCCCCCATTTCCATTTTCTTAACAAGAATCATCTTTTGAAATGGATTGGATATTGACTATATGTATTTGTATTAGAATATTTTCCCCTGAAACAATGGTAACAATGGCAATACACACTTAGGAGGAGATCGGCTTAAATTCATTTAGTAGACTATTATCTTTCCTGAGCACCTACCTGTGCTAAATATGGCACTGGAAATTGCCTATGTAAAAGGGAGAGAGAGTGACAAGGTAATTTGAGGAGGGAGCAGTACTAAATTAATGTATATTCACTTTATATGAGGATTGTTCTGATAAATGCTATGCAAGATATGACTAGGGGGCTGAGATATTCTTGTGATACTGGTGAGTATGTAGGGATATTTGGAAGAATGGAAGGAGGATACTTGCTTAGCTATGATAGGGACCTTCACTCTTTTTTAAAAAATTTTTATTTATAAAATGGAAATATTGACAAGACAATAGGTTAAGAGGGCTACAGTTCCACACAGTTCCCACCACCAGAACTCCCTATCGAATTCCTTCTCTTGATAGGCTCCCTATTCTTTATCCCTCTGAGAGTATGGACCCAGGGTCATTCTAGGGTGCAGAAGATGGGAGGTCTGGTTTCTATAATTGCTTCCCCACTGAATATAGGCATTGGCAGTTGGATCCATACTCCCTGTTTCTCTTTTTCCCTGGTGCAACAGGGATCTGGGAGGGTGGGACTTCAGTACACATTGGTGTATGGGGTTATTTGTTTTCTTGTTGAGTTTGGCAAGCTCTTTATATATTTTGGTTTTTAGCCTCTGGTCTGATGTATGGCATCTCCCATTCTGTGAGGGGTCTCTTTGGGTATTGGTCTCTTTTGCTATGCAGGATCTTTTTAATTTGATGTAGTCCCATAGGTTTATGCTTGCCTTAGTCTTCTTTGTAATTGGATTCGTTTCGTTGAAGATGTCTTTAAAATTTATGCAGAAAAGAGTTCTGCCAATATTTTCCTCTAAGTATCTGATTGTTTGTAGTCTAACATCCAAGTCCTTGATCCACTTGGAATTTACTTTTGTATTTGTGAAATATAGTGGTTCAATTTCATTCTTCTGCATGTTTCAACCCATTTTTTTCCAACACCATTTGTTGAAGAGACTCTGCTTTACCCATTTAATAGTCTTGACACTTTTGTCAAAGATTAGATTTCCATAGGTATGGGGACTTACTTCTGGGCTCTCAATTCTATTTCACTGTTCAGTGTGTTTATTCATGTTCCAGTACCAATTCAGTTTTGATGATGATGGCTCTATAATACAATTTGAGATCTGGGAGTGTGATGCTTCCAGTTCTGCTCTTTCTTCTCAAGATTGTTTTGGAAGTTCGAGGTCTTTTCTGGTTTCAGATAAAAATTTATAGTATTTGATCCATTCTCCTAAAAAATATGGTTGGGATCTTGATGGGGATAGCGTTAAATTTGTAGATGGCTCTGGGTAATATATTCATTTTTATTATGTTAATTCTTCCAATCCATGAACATGGAATATCTTTCCACTTCTTTGTGTCTTTTTCAATTTCCTAGAGTAGTGACTCATAATTTTCAGTATACAAGTCTTTCACTTCTTTGGCTAGGTTTACTCCTAGATATTTTATTATTTTTGTTGCTATAGTAAAAGTAATTGATTTCTGGATTTCAACTTCTTCTAACTTAGTATTTGCATAGGTGATTGCCACTGACTTTTGAATGTTAATTTTGTAGCCTGGCACTTTACTGTATTGCCTGATGATTTCCAAAAGCTTCTTGCTGGATTCCATAGATTTTTCTATGTATACTATCATGCCATCTGCAAACACGGAGAGTTTGACTTCTTCTCTTCCAGTCTGTATTCCCTTAACTCCTTGCTCCTGCCTGATTGCTGTGGCAAGAACTTCCAACACTATGTTAAATAGTAATGGTGATAGTGGGCAGCCCTGTCTAGTACCTGATCTGAGGGGAAATGCTTCCAGTTTTTGAGTATGATGTTGGCTGTAGGTTTACTAATATAGACTCCACTATCTTTAGAAATTTTCCATCTATTCTCATTTTTTGTAGTGTTTTGATCATAAAGGGATGTTGTATTCTGTCAAAGGCTTTCTCTGCATCTATTGATATGACCATGTGGTTTTTGGTCTTGCTTTTATTGATGTGGTGGATCACGTTGATTGATTTACGTATATTAAAGCAAACTTGCATGCCTAGGATAAACCCCACTTAGTCATGATGAACAATCTTTTTAATATACTGCTGTATCCTGCTGGCTAGAATTTTTTTCAATATTTTAGCATCTATGTTCATCAGAGATATTGGTCTGTAGTTTTCTTTTTTGGTTGTGTCCCTGTCTGCTTTTGGTATCAGGGTGATGTTGGCTTCATAGAAGCTGGCAGGGAGTATTGCAGTGTCTTCAATCTTCTGGAAGACTTTTAAAAGACAATTCAATTGGTTATGCAAAGAGATTCACAGTCCCACAGCTAGGCCACGGAGGTATATATCTTCTCCTGGGTTTCCTTATTAGTTCTCTGTCCCTGGTGTCAGCACAGGGCCTCCCCACCACTGCTGCTCCAGATTCTGAGGGCAGTAGTAATGGAGACTCACAGTTGCATTTGGTGAGTCTTGGGGGAGTCCTCTCCTCCCTTCAGCCATCTTTTTATTAGCAAAACAGACTGGATGGAGGTGGTGTCTCAACTGGTAAACTGCCAGACTGTTACCAGCCACTTAATCTCTCCCTAGGCTTCTCTCTATCCATGAGCCATAGGTGTTTGCACTCACTGGTGATTTGGTGGGTTCCTGAAGTCGTTCTAATCCTGTCTTGTTGCTGTCCCAGGTGGTCTCTTTTGGTATTCCTAGTTGACCGGGGAGAGGAGAGGTGAGGAACACAGCTGTTGCTGCTCCATAGCCCGGCCTCCGGAAGTCCTTGGGTCTCTTTTTGAAACTAATTTAATCAGAACAAATCTTTCACCATTATCTTCTTCTCCTCTGAGATAACTGCTAATTACCCAAAGGTAGGAAATTACCAAATGATTACTTAGAAAAGATTGGTTAAAACCATACATGAGTGAGGTGTCTTTGAAACTGAATTGGGAGATAAATAAGACTAGAAGTTTGGTGTAATTCTCTTAGTAAGCATATTTCTGAGGATATTTTTCTTTGGTCAGCTCTGTCTATAAGTATAGAAATATCACTTTATCCTTGCACATGCATTAACAGAATCAAAGAGCAATAAAAATGACTCTTGTCAGTATGGCTATTCATAGTTTCATTTTTCAAGTTGGACTTGCCCCAGGCAGTGAAATTTCTCTAGTTGGTACAGAGAAAACTGTCATGGTAACTACATTTCCCTTCCCAACGGTAACCTGGCAGCTCCACAGAGTAGAACTTAAAATGATCTGTGGTGGGTCATGGATTTTTGTATGTCCTTGTCAGCTTCATTCTCTATTGAAGGCGGGAGACTGGTTTGCGTCAGTTAGCAGAGAGAAGGACTGGTTCATATAAGCTCAGATGCGTATACCTGGGTGAGGGTGACAGTGGACATCAGGGCTGCTTTATGCTCTCTGGGGAGGCCTATACAAGAACCTTGCAGAGAGCCAGTGTCTGTTGGTAGAGTTGGAATTACCTGCATTAAAGTACTTTCCTGAGTCATTGTCATCAATGATCAAACTAGACTGCAGAGTTGTTGAGAGTTTGAACAGCCTTTGTGTTACAAATACAATCTTAATGCATTTGTCTGCATTTTAACTTTTGCAATTTATCTTTGTATTACAGAAAATTTCAAGCCTAAGCAACAGTAAAGAGAAAAGCAAAATAAGAAAGTGTCAGTTTCAAATATTCACTTTCCCAATCTTCTTTTTTATCTGCCTCAATTGCTTTTCTTTTTTTCTTGATATGTTTTAAGAAAAAACTTATGTCACATTCTGTGACATAAATTCGTAGACTTCTTTCACAGAGACGTTTTTAAAAATTACCAGTGCCCTGAATGAAGTGCACATAGTACAAAGCACAAGGATCCTGGTTCGAACTCCCTGCTCCCCACCTGCATAGGTGAAGCAGTGAAGTAGGTCTTCAGGTGTCTTTTTCTCCCCCTCTGTCTTTCCCTTCTCTTTAAGTTTCTCTCTGTCCTACACAACAACAACAATAGCAGCAACAACAACCATAACAACAGCAACACCAACAACAATGGAAAAAAGATGGCTTTCAGAAGCAGTGGATTGATACTGTAGGTACCACTCCCTAGCAATGACCTTAGAGGCATAACAAAACAAAACAAAACAAAACAAAACAAAACCAAAAAAAAAACAAACAAGAAAACCACTTACCTTGAAGCCTGAGAGATGGCTTATGGTGTTAAAGCACTGCACTGGGCCTTGGATTTGACTCCTGGCACCATGTGGTAGTGCCAAGGACACAGGGGGAGCTCACTATATGGTGGGATGGTGCTTTGTGACAGTCTGCCATACATATATGACTTCTCCTTGGTAATATTTCACTATGTATATGCAGCATAATTTTCTTTTCTTTTTTTTTTAAAGTATCTTTTTAAAAAAATATTTATTTTATTTATTTATTCCCTTGTTTTATTGTTGTAGTTATTATTGTTGTTATTATTGATGTCATCATGGAGAGAGGAGGGGAAGACAGAAAGGAGGAGAGAAAGACAGACACCGGCAGACCTGCTTCACCGCCTGTGAAGCGACTCCCCTGCAGGTGGGGAGCCGGGGACTCGAACCGGGAGCCTTACGCCAGTCCTTGTGCTTTGCGCCACCTGTGCTTTACCCACTGTGCTACAGCCCGACTCCCCATAATTTTCTTTTTTATCTTATTTTATTTTTTAAAATTTTTGTTTATAAAAAGGAAACACTGACAGAAATCATAGGATAAGAGGGGGACAACTCCACACACTTCCCACCACCAGAACTCTGTATCCCATCCCCTCCCCTGATAGCTTTCTCATTCTTTATCCCTCTGGGAGTATGGACCCAGGGTCATTGTGGGGTGCAGAAGGTGGAAGGTCTGGCTTCTGTAATTTCTTCCCCGCTGAACATGGGCGTTGACAGGTTCATCCATACTCCCAGCCTGCCTCTCTCTTTCCCTAGTGGGGCAGGGCTCTGGGGAAGTGGGGCTCCAGGACATATTGGTGGGGTTGTCTGTCCAGGGAAGTCTGGTTGGCATCATAGTAGCATCTGGAACCTGGTGGCTGAATAATGGGCCCTTTGGAATATAACTAAAATAGGCCTACTATCTACAAAATGGAGACCCTTTCTTCTTTCTTTCTTTCTTTCTTTCTTTCTTTCTTTCTTTCTTTCTTTCTTTCTTTCTTTCTTTCTTTTAATTTTTATTTCCACCAGGTTATCACCAGAACTCAGGGCTCAGTGCCAGCACTACAAATCTACTGCTCCTGGTGGCCATTGTTCCTCCTCCTCCTCCTCCTCCTCCTTCTCTCCCTCTCTCCCTGCCCCTCCCTCCCTCCCTCCCTCCCTCCCTTCCTTCCTTCCTTCCTTCCTTCCTTCCTTCCTTCCTTCCTTCCTTCCTTCCTTCCTTCCTTTCCATCTTTCTCTCTTTTGATAGAGATAGGGAGGCAGAAAGGCAGATTTAAAGAGACTGGAGGACTAAAGCTTCCTTCAGTGGGAGTGGGCTCCAACCATAGAAAGACAGCACACTATCCAAATGAGTTATTTCTCTAGCCCTCACCTGTCTTTTTCAAGAGACTGGAATTGAAAATGGTTTATTGAAAAATGTAATCTTGGAGAAGGACTTAAGTTGGGAGCTAGAGTATTTTGAAGATACCTGTCATGGGAAGATGAGAAATTGTACTTTAAACCAGTAATCCCACCACTAAGATGGTGAAAAAATAAGATTTCTATCATAACATATTTACTGCCGATAATAAAACTTATACTTAATCTTTAGTTTCAAAGGTGTAAATTTATTTTTAAAATATCTTATTTATTTATTTTTGCCTCCAGGGTTATTGCCAGGGCTCTGTGCCTGCACCACGAATCCACTGCTCCTGGAGACCATTTCTTTCCCCTTTTGTTGCCCTTTTTTAAAATCATTGTTGTGGTTATTATTATTATTGTTGTTGGTGGTGGTGTCATTGGATAGGACAGAGAGAAATGGAGAGAGGAGGGGAAGACAGAGAAGGGGAGAGAAAGATAGATACCTGCAGACCTGCTTCACCACTTGTGAAGTGACTCCCCTGCAGGTGGGGAACCGGGGGCTCAAACCGGGATCCTTACACCCCTTGGGCTTCACATCACGTGTGCTTAACCTGCTGCGCTACTGCCAGACTCCCTATATGTATTTTTATATATATAGAAATTTAGAGGGAAAAGGAGGTAGAGAGAAAGAGGCGGCGCGGGGGGGGGGGGGTGAGTGCTGCAGCTCTGTTTCACCACTTGAGAAGTTTTATCCCTGAGATGCCATTACAACTGTTTTCATTTTCCTTCCTACTGTCTTTACTGATTATTTTAGTTTAACCATTACTTTCTAATCCACTTGATGGCACATTACAGAATCATGACTTGTTCTACTATTAAGCTTCATTTTAAATGTTAATCTAAATTATTGACATGTCTATAGAGACATGAGCACATAGGCTTAAACTGAGATCCTCATGAAAGCTGGGTATACCACAACATAGCTGCCCAAGTTCTAACTTTATTAAAAACTGAAGTTTGTAGCTGCAGTCTAAGTAAACACGTGGGTATATAATGTTATTGGTTGTTACTATATATTCTTCTTGTTTACCATTATTCACTAATAAAAGATCCAATAAAAGAATACCAAGAAAGAAATGCTCTGTGATATTTTTATTACATAAGCATATGACACCCCCCCCCCCCGTTCAAGCCTTGTCCCCACAATGTTGAAGGAAGCTTCAATATTGTGGTCTTTTTCACTCACTTTATACTTCTCTGTATTTATCTGTAGCAATGAAATAAAAAAAATATTTCTTTCATTCTTCGAGAGAACTGCTCCACTGTAGCATACTCAGCACAGGATGATAGGATCAGGGAACTTCGGGGCCTTGCACATCGGGCGTCAGTATTATTACCTTGTGGAATTTGGAGAGCTGCTCATTGACGTAGAGATGGTCAGCTCCAACTAAGTGAACCAGCAGGCTTCACAAGCTTTCTTGGTTTTAAGACTGAAAGGTTAACCTCATGGCAGCCCACACAGTCATCGACCAGCTGAGGTGCTTGGTCACCCTTGTATGAAGCAGCAGAAACTCCCTTTCCACATCAAGTATCTAGCAAATTAAGCAAATCTGGAATATAATTGTATGAACATTGTGCTGCTGAAAACTTACTTTGCTATGGATCCTTCATTACCCAAGACTTCATCATTGCTTCCTGAGAGATGAACCATCCTAGATTTTTCACTTCAAGTTACGTTCTTACCATTTATTTCTTGAGGCAAAATTGAGATGTTCCCTGAAGAAATATAGGATTCCATAAATGCATACCACTCAAGCAAAACTTTATCTTCTCTGCCTTCTCATAAACTGGTTGCACGGAAGCCAGCAATGGCCTCAAAAGAAGAACATTTCACATTTGATTAAATGCATTTTCTTTTAACAAGTTTCTAAAACTTCAGTTTGAACATTTAGTTTTTCCTTAAAACCATGGCACTATTTTTAGTTCCTCCCATAATTATCAGAATACATTAAAGCAAAATTGTATGTTCTTGGGAAAGTATCATGATTAATATTACAGGTTTTTTTTTTCTCTCTCTACTATCTTTACTGATTATTTTAGTTTAACCATTACTTTCTAATTCACTTAATGGCACATCACAGAATCATGACTTATTCTACTATTAAGCTTCATTTTAAATGTTAGTCGAAATTATCGACATGTCTATAAAGACATGAGTACAGATGTAAAGTAGAAAAGAGATTAATAAAACTTTGCAGTGGTAGGTTAGTGATTACTGATGCTATTCACTCAGGAGCACTTGGAGGGATTTTGGGATCTCAGATGTCCTCTAACTTCTGTCCTACCCACTCTGCCCTTCTGGGTTCCTACTTTCATCTCTGCTATGTATCTACTAAATTTATTATGACGACCCAAACTGCCCCTGCGGCTCCAGACAGACTATGACCCACATAGTCAACGCCTGCCACCTCTCCAGATTCAAAAGGGGGTCTCGAAACTTGACATCAGGCTCAACCTGACGCTGTTGACTGGCTACGGAAGAAGGGCAAACGCTAGAAGAAGAAGAAGATTATGATTTTTTGTTGCCACCAAGGTTATTGTTGGGCCTCAGTCCTGCCTGCATCAAATTTCCCATGTTCCTGGTGACCTTTCTTTTACTCTTTCCTTCTTTTTGCTATAGACGGGGAAATTGAGAAACACAGGTAAGATAGAAAGGGAGTAAGAGAGTGAAATGCCGGGAGTCGGGCGGTAGCACAGCTGGGTAAGCGCACGTGGCGCAAAGCACAAGGACCGGCGTAAGGATCCCGGTTCGAGCCCCCGGCTCCCCACCTGCAGGGGAGTCGCTTCACAGGCGGTGAAGCAGGTCTGCAGGTGTCTGTCTTTCTCTCCCCCTCTGTCTTCCCCTCCTCTCTCCATTTCTCTCTTGTCTTATCCAACAATGATGACATCATCAACAACAACAATAACAACAACAATGAAAAACAACAAGGGAAAATAAATAAATAATAAAAAAAGACAGTGAGATGCCTGAAGCATTGCTTCATAACTCATGAAGTTTCTTCCCTGGAGATAATGGATTTGAATCTGATTCCTTGCCTAAAATAATACGTAGGCTTTTCTGGGAGTGCCACCACCCAGCCCCTCTGTTCTGTTCCTTATTTGATAGACAGTGTTATTCTCAAATCTATATTAATTTTTTCCTGTCTATAGCTAGGCAAGAACATTAATCTTACCTATTGTTAACTAACGTATTTTCTATATCGCAGTACCTTTCCTACTTCCTTGCTTTCTCCTTTTCTTGTTTCTTCTTCTCTTCTCCCCTTGCTTCCTACTTAACTGCCTTTCTTCCACGTTCACCACTAACCTGCAAGCACCTAGTATACATTAATTAGATACTAGATGGTTCATCTGTTACATACTGTACTGGGTGCTTTCAACACAGAAATGGCCTTGTGATTTTGTGGGAGAATCAAATTTTCTCCAAGTGTGTTATAATGAAGCATTTCTTTTGACTTTTAAACAATTTCTATTCTGCATCTTGGGTTAACAATGGTGTTTGATGCTGCTCTCGGAGGCCATTTTCTTCTCCTTCTCCTCCTCCTCCTTATTCATCTTCTTTTCTATTTTATTCAATAAGACATAGAGAAGTTGAGAAGGGAGGGGGGCTAGAGATAGACACACACACACACACACACACACACACACACACACACATATATATGGAGAGAGAGAGAGAGAGAGACTTGTTTCACCGCTTGTGAAGTGTTCCCTTTGCAGGTAGGGAGCAGGGTCTCGAACCTGGGTCCTTGTGTAGGTGAATAGTACTATGTGTATTCAACCTGGCAGGTGCACCATTGCCCAACCGTGGAAAAACATTTCTTTATTTGAATTGTCCTGGTTCTGGCTGTCTCCCAATCATATCACACTCATTGTTGTTTTGAAATTATGGAGAAATAAAGTTCTGTTAATGATGTTTTCTTGCTTCTACTTTCCTTTCCTGCCCCTCCCCCCACATGAGGCAATCTTATCCTTTCTCCTCTTTCTTCAAGAGTGCAGATGCTACACATTCTAGCTGAGTCTCAGCCAAGATCACTGCCTCCCCCTCTACAGAGGTAGGAGACCTTCTCCAGCATATACTCTCTGGAGTTTCAGCCTTACTCTCCACAAATTGACTCAGACGTGTACCATTGCTTTAAATCTCATTTACATTTATTTGTATTTATTGCCCCATAGCATGTGGTGAATTCACCACTCCTGGTGGCCTTTTCTTTTCTTTTTCTTTTTTGATATATACAGAAAGAAATTGAGAGGGAAAGGAAAAAAAGAGTGGGAGAGAAACACCTGCGACTCTGCTTCACCATTTGTAAAGTTTCTCCCCCTGCAGGTGGGAACCAGGAGCTGAAACTTAAGGTCTTGTGCGTGGTGTTATGAGTACTCTTACGACGTGCACCACTGCCCAGCGTCTGCTCCTACTTTTGGAAAATATTGATTTATTAATGTGAGAGAGAGAGAGACAGACAGAGGGAGAGGGAGAGGGAGAGGGAGAGGGAGAGGGAGAGGGAGAGGAGAGGGAGAGGAGAGAGAGAGGGAGAGGGAGAGGGAGAGGGAGAGTGGAGAGAGAGAGGGAGAGGGAGAGGAGAGGGAGAGGGAGAGGGAGAGGGAGAGGGAGAGGAGAGGAGAGGGAGAGGGAGAGGGAGAGGGAGAGGAGAGGGAGAGGGAGAGGGAGAGGGAGAGGAGAGGGAGAGGGAGAGGGAGAGGGAGAGGAGAGGGAGAGGGAGAGGGAGAGGGAGAGGGAGAGGAGAGGAGAGGGAGAGGGAGAGGGAGAGGGAGAGGAGAGGGAGAGGGAGAGGGAGAGGGAGAGGAGAGGGAGAGGGAGAGGGAGAGGAGAGGGAGAGGGAGAGAGAGAGAGAGAGCGAAATAGTGGAAGGGAGAGAGAGAACACTACATATAATTATGTACATGCAAGGCTGGGAATTGAACTCTGTACCTCATGCTTTTAAGTCCAATGCTTTAGCCACTGAGGCATCTCTCAGGATGCAGAATCATTGTCTCTTTCTCATTTCAAATAAATAACAACAAATACCATTTCTTCACCCCCATCTTCCAAATATGTCTGAATAAGACTCTTTCACTCCTTTTTACCCCTTAGGTCCCATAAATGCATCCAGGATATTTGAGGGAGTACAGGCTTTCTTGGGAGGAGTGAACAAATATTAGAGGTAGACTTAGAAAGTATAAAGTGTGCAATAATTCAACAGGAAAAATGAAGATACAACTTTGAAACAGGTAAACTAAAGAAGCAGTCTTTTAAGATGTTGCATATTACTTAAGCCAAGTGTTCTACTTGGTATTGAGGTCATCATTCCACAAACAAGTACCTTCCCACCCACATCCTGACCCCAGGTGAATGTGTGATTTCTGCACTGTCAAACCAATTACAAAGAGATTGAGGTCATTGTCTTAGTTTACACAAGGTTAAAATCAATCCCAGTTATGATTTATGTAAATGTGGGCAAGAGATGTTTTTACTTTATTTTATTTTATTTATAAAAAGGAAACACTGAGAAAACCATAGGATAAGAGGGGTACAACTCCACACAATTCCCTACCACCAGAACTCCATATCCCATCCTGTCCCTTGATAGCTTTCCTATTCTTTATCCCTCTGGGAGTACGGACCCAGGGTCATGTGGGGTGCAGAAGGTGGAAGGTCTGGCTTCTGTAATTGCTTCCCCGCTGAACATGGGCATGACAGGTCAATCCATACTCCCAGCCTGTCTCTCTCTTCCCCTAGTGGGGTGGGGGTCTGGGGAATCAGAGCTCCATGACACATGGTGGGGTTGTCTGTCCAGGGAAGTCTGGTTGGTATCCTGCTAGCATCTGGAACCTGTGTGAGGTCAGGCACCTAGTTAAGCCTAGTTAAGCACTCACATTACAGTGTGCAAGGATCTAGGTTCAAGTCACTTATAGGGAGAAAGCTTCATGAGTGGTGATGCAGGGCTGCAGGTATTTTTTTGTCTGTTTTCCTCTCTCTACCTCCTCTTCCCTCTCAATTTCTCTTTCTCTATCTGATAATAACTAAATAAAAATATTAGAAGATGAGATACATTCATGTGTGATTGAAAACTTCTATTCAAATTAGTATTATCCTATGAAATAACAGACAATATACAGTCACTGTAAATTAATGAGTAATGCTTATGCAAATATTATGTACATATTTTTAAAAATGTTTCCTGTGCTGAGATGGAAGGGTTGCTAGAGATAAAGCCCTAAGATATGTTTGATATTTATTTAAAAGGTATTTGTAAATTAGAAACATTTCCCCATGCCTACTTTTACATTTTCAAAGAGCTTTGTTAAATTATTTCATATAACAAAGCAAGATGTATTCACAAATGAAATTAAGTAACCCATTATGAAGCTGATGGTGTTTGGTGGTAAGAGAAATCTAAGAGGAAATAAGGAAGAGAAAATGAAAGTGACCTGTAATTCAGCCTCCTAGAGATGACCACTATTACTTTATTTACCTCTGGCCTTTCTGAGATGTTTCTAGAAACCTTGTTGACCCAGGGCTAACTTGGGAGAGGTTGTAGGTTCCAACTCAATGTCATCAGTAGAGAAGTACTCTGGTAAAAACAAATAAACAAAAATAGCAAGAAACATCAAACACAAAGTATAAGTAAAACACAAGAAAGCTGAGTGGTTAAGAAAGCTGTGGTATGTATATACACAATGTATATTGAATGTATATACACAATGAAATATTACTCAGCTGTTAGAAAAGATGAAGTCACGAGAGTCTGGCGATAGCGCAGCAGGTTAAGCGCACATGGCACAAAGTGCAAGGACCAGCATAAGGATCCCGGTTCGAGCCCCCGGCTCCCCATCTTCAGGGGAGTCGCTTCACAGGTTGTGAAGCATGTCTGCAGGTGTCTATCTTTCTCTCCCCCTCTCTGTCTTCCCCTGCTCTCTCCATTTCTCTCTGTCCTATCCAACAATGATGGCATCAGGAACCACAACAATAATAATAACTACAACAACAAAAAAAGAAAGAAAAGATGAAGTCATCTCCTTCAACTCTGTTGGATGATGCTTGAAGGAATCATATTCAGTTAGATAAATCAAAATGAGTAAGATGAATACCAAATGATCTGATACATAGGTGTAACTAAAGAAACAGGGACTGAAAGGTAGAACACAAAAGAAAATCTGGACTGAGGAGTCTGGAGGATTGACCCAAAGCAAAGGACTTGGGGCAGAAGGGCCAGAAGGAGGCTGAAGAAGGGGAAGGAGCCTTGGGGACTTGCTGCCTGGTGGTGGTGAAGAACCCAAGTTGGGAGTGTTTTTCAGACACCTTTCACGTGGAGATGAGAGTTTTTGACAATTTGTCAATAACTGCACCATGAAGCCCCAATAAAATAATTAAAGGAAAAATTAATACTATCAAATATACTTTGTAAATGTGGAGTAACATTATACTCAGAATTTTATAAGTTTAATCTGTTATTTAACATTTTTCTGTGATCAAAAAGTTTCTGTTCTACTAAGAATAATTCTGTAGCATAGCTTTCAATGACTCCAAAGCATCCTATTGATAAAAGCACAAAATTTCTTTTCTTCTAAGCTTTTCAAGAAAATGTTCTTCTTTGATTGAATTTATTTTTCTTTTGATCACTTCATTTGGGGGCTAATAGTTTACAGTCCAATTGCTGATACATGTGTACTATTTTTCCTCTCCCTGTTACAGATGCCCACAAAGGATTCCCACATCCCAACTTTGGTCCTTTTCCACCATCATGCACTAGAAGGGCAACACCCTAGCCTTCACTTCTACCTCTCCTTTCCCAGACTCCTTTGCTTTGTTGACAAACACCACGTTCAGCCCAAGGAACACTTTGTACTTTGTCGGGCCTTAAGCCAGCCCCCCCCCCACCTTGCTACTTTACATTTCTGTCCTTTTTATTTTTTGGCTATTTTTTAAAATTTATTTAAGAAAGGAGACATTAACAAAGCCATAGGATAGGAGGGGTACAAATTCTGTCCTTATTTCTTAAGTTCCACCTACTAAGAATGGCACAGTGATAAGGACAGAAATATCTGAGCTCTTGTTTAAAACACCTGATTTAGCTATGAGAGAGAGAGGAGGAGAAAGAGGAGGAGGAAGCGGGAAAGGCTTGGCCGTTGACTGTGCTAATCCAGCACAGGTCTGGTGACGAGTCTTTATTCCATCTAGCACTGTGAAAAGAGCCTGGCTGTTTGGGATCGTATAATAGGGAGAGGTCATTCGCTGAAGCCCAGTCGGCTAAGATAGACCCATGAGCATGAGTGGAGGAATATCCCCAGTCTTGGTGATGACTATTAAAGTCTCCAACGTAAACGGCTGGGTGATTCAGGCTAGGCAGGACCTCATTATCCCATGAGGCACTGGGAGGCTTATATACATTGACGAGCTGAATAGTTCCAATAGTAATGGAATCATAGAAGGTCGAAGAGGCCGTATGGTAAACGTCCGCAAGACACGATTTGGCATAGATGGCTCGGCCGTGTTTAGGATGGAGATTATAGCATATTAAATCGAATCCACTGATGGTGAATCGAGCAGCTTCATCAACTGCTATATGTGTTTCTTGTAGGCAAATAACATCTGCCTGATGCTGTATCGCCAATTGACCAATAAGAACGCGTTTGGCAAAGGACAGCCCCTCAACATTAAGTTGGAGGACTCGAAGAGCAGGACCAACAGCTTGAAAGCTGTCAGAAGCTGCTTGTTGCTGGCTTTGAAAGTGACTGAGATCCATGTGGATTCAGTCAGCTAGGAAGGATTGTCAGTTTCCCCAATGAATGGGTACTCACGGGATGCACCACAGGAAGGTCGATCCAAGGCATCCCAAGATGCCTGCCTCCATGGGTGGCTAACATTATATCCTTTCTTCTCCAAAACAGAAGATTCCGGGTGCATCTGGGTGACAAGTCTAGCAGATGGAGACTTGCCAGTGCCCATGTTACAATGAGCCAGGGCCTGGCTTCCAGCCTTTAGTCCCCACCTGCAGGGGGAAGCTTTGCCAGTGGTGAAGCAATGTTGCAGGTGTCTCTCTTCCTCTCGATCACCCTTTCCCTCTTGATTTCTGGCTGTCTCTATCCAATAAAAAATAAAGATAATAAAAAAATTGGAAGCATAATGGTTGGGGGTGGGGAAAATGGGTAATTTGGAGAATTCAGAGGTAATTCAGGTCCTGTCTATTCATTCTTTTCCTTTGAGCCTCTTGTTATTGGGATTATCTGTAAAGATATATACATTTCCTTCACAGATAACTGGCTGAATTTAGGCTCTGTGCCCAACACATGGTAAAACTTTATGTGCAGTGTGCTATAGTGCATTAATAAAATGTGTGAGCCCTCCATTTGGACTGCCTGAATCTAATGATGATTCTTATTAGTTACATGACCTCTGGCAAACCACTTAACCCATCTGGGTCTCAAAGTCCTCACATGTGAAATGAGGACAATAATACAAATGATCTTAGGGGGGTTTATGTGCATTCAGTGACGCAACCTGCGTCAAACAGTACGGTGTTCAGCTCCCAGCACATATTCAATAAACATTACCACTGCTATGCACACTTGGTGTTTTAATAAACATTTTCAAATGCACTTGGTAATGATGAAGCACCACTTTTATTATTTATTTATTTTTTAGTTTTTTTAAATATTTATTTATTTTCCCTTTTGTTGCTCTTTTTTATTGTTGCAGTTATTGTTGTTGTTGTTATTGATGCTGTTGTTAGGACAGAGAGAAATAGAGAGAGGAGGGGAAGACAGAGAGGGGGAGAGAAAGATAGACACCTGCTTCACGTCTGTGAAGCGACCCCACCTGCAGGTGGGGGGGGGCTCAAACCGGGATCCTTAAACCGTCCCTGCGCTTTGCGTCACGTGCACTTAACCCGCTGCGCACCAGCTACACTTTACTTGGTAGTGCGATCAGCAGCTGCTGGAGAATTAGTGCTGCTTAAATGAGGTCAGACTCGCGTTTTTCTCTGGGAGCAATTATGTCAGATCAAAATTATCCGTGTGCACTTGTAATGATGGAACATTCACCTGGATTTCCTGACTTGGGAAGTCGCTGTTTGACTGGGGAAGCTGTACATGCAGGAAGAAAAGAGACAAAAGACCCAGTTTTTGTTTTAGCTTCCTCCTGTGTGAGACCCAGCAGGGACAGGCCTTTTAACCTCTCTGGTATCCAAGGCCTCATTTCTCACATGCGAATGGTATTTTTCTGGTGGGAGCGATTAAGAAGGAAATGAAATACACTGACTGATCAAGCACAGATGTGGGGCTCATTTATTTTTCCTCTTCCTCCTCTGTACTTGCCTTATAAGTGGTTCAATAACCCCTCAAAAAAATTTGAATGGCACCAACTGAGATCTATTAAATAGATTTAATTGCGGGGTTTTTCTTTTTCTTTTTTCTGTCCCTTCTGAACTAACTGAAGCTATTTTTTATCAATTTATGTTTACTAACACTTTTATATAACTAAATGTCCTCAAGTTCTCTTGGAATTTGGGGATTATTTCTTTTCTTACTACATGATATGCAGAAGCATTTCATTCGGGTATGAAAGAATGTCAGGACATCACCAATGTGTCAATCTCACCTCTCCAGAGCCCTGCCCCACAAGGGAAAGATAGAAACAGGCTATTTGGGGGTATGGATCAACTTGCCGAAGTCTATGTCCAGTGGAGAAGCAACTACATAAGTCAGAACTTCCACCTTTGGCACCCCATAAATAATTTTAGTCCATACCCCCAAATAAGGAGAAACAATAAAGGAACAGAGAGCTCTGAATTCCAATTTCATCAAGACCCAAAGAGAGAAGAGGGGAAAAGGAAGGTCTTTTATAAGTAGTGACAGGTGTAGGTGTGACTTAGAAAAGAAGAGAAGGCAGGACCATAGGAAAAAAAAAAGGGCAAATGTATATAAATTTAGATAGTTATTGAAATAATAGTCAACCCATGTCTGTGACCTCTAGAGAACTACTAACATATCCAGTGAAGGGAATGGAGATACAGAACATTGGTGACCAGGATGCCGCAGAATTACACACCGTTACCTTATGATGATTTTGTGAATCAATATTAAGTCACTAATACAACAAAAGTAAAGATAAAATCGAACCAGAAATAAGAAAGAAAATAAACAAAAGTCAATTTTTTAATTTTATTTTTAACAATCACTGGAAATTTTCAGCACTGATGTTCATATCTTGTATTTACCTTGACACACTGTTTTTTTTTTTTATTCCTGAGTCCCCGCGGTCTCTCTCTTAGGTAGTACCTGGCCATTTCCGTGAATTATCTTCTTGGTAACTCAGTTCTCTGGACCCCATTTCTCTGGCCTAACATGGTCATTAACCTCTGCCCTTTATCCTGCAGACTCTACTCATGAAAGACCAGCATGCACTTCTTGCTGTGTGCCTTTTCTGAAAAGAAGAAAATTCAAGGAAATCAGAAAGTGGTGACAGAGAAGTGCAAGAAATCTGAGACAGTCATTAAAGCTGGATCTCTGACATCACTGCTTAAGTCCAGAAGCAGGACTTGTTTTCAGGAGGATCATTAATTCCAGCTTTCTCTTTCCCTTAGACCAGTGTCTACTTTGGCTGTTGTGACTAGTGTTCATTCAAAAGCTTCTTTTTTTTTTTTTTCTCACTTTGAACACCTACTGACTCTCATTTCTTCACCCACATGTAAACGAGTCCCCAGATTATTTTTTTGCCTGAAATTAACATCTTTTTTTTTTTTTTTGCCTCCAGGGTTGTCTCTGGGGCTAGTGCCTACACTATTAATTCACTGCTCCTGGCGGCCATCTTTATCTCATTGTTTTTTATTTTATTTTATTTTATTTTATTTATTTATTCCCTTTTGTTGCCCTTGTTGTTTTATTGTTGTAGTTATTATTGATGTCGTTGTTGTTGGATAGGACAGAGAGAAATGGAGAGAGGAGGGGAAGACAGAGAGGGGGAGAGAAAGACAGACACCTGCAGACCTGCTTCACCGCCTGTGAAGGGACCTGCCTGCAGGTGGTGAGCCGGGGGCTCGAACTGGGATCCTGATGCCGGTCCTTAAGCTTAGCGCCACCTGCGCTTAACCCGCTGTGCTACAGCCCGAATCCCTCTTTATCTCATTGTTATTGGTACAATTATTGTTGTTGTTGATAGGACTGAGAGAAATCGAGAGAGGAGAGAAAGACAGAGAAGGGGAAAGAAAGACAGACACCTGCAGACCTACTTCACTGCTTGTGAAGCCACCCCCCTGCAGGTGGAGAGCCGGGGCCTCAAACTGGGATCCTTACATGGGTCATTATATTTCACACGATGTGTGCTTAACCCGGTGCATTACTGCCCTGCCTCTGAAATTAACATTTTGATCAAAGTTCATCCATTTTCCTTTCCTAAAGCTTCATTCTCCGGAGCTTGTTAGTCTTCTTTGTTCTCATGTCTACATCCCAATTTACACTGTAGGCTACATGGTCTCCGTCAGTGGCACTTTCTAATCTGGTTATTTACCAATGCTCTTCAACTTATCACTCATTCAGCACATTTAAGAAGTGAAAAGTTTTTAGAAGTCTTGAAAGTTGAAGTATCTTGTGTGGAGAGAGAGAAAAAAAGCTCTTCACTATCAGCCCAGAATTAACTTTGCTCTCTCATGTTTCTTGCTGTTATACTAAACCGTACCTCATGGATTTTTTTAGAATGCCATCAAGACAGTAATTCTCAATAGTGTGTCATGGGTATCAAATACCCTTCACAACAATCAAATACTTGCTTTCAAATAATTGCTGCTTCTTCATATGGAATTCTAGAAATACACAGAAGAAATGACTCCTTAAATAACGGAATATTTTGGTTAACAAAAGCAATTGAAATCTGATTTCTTTTTTAAAAAAATATTTATTTATTCCCTTTTGTTGCCCTCGTTGTTTTATTGTTGTAGTTATTGTTATTGATGATTGTTGGATAGGACAGAGAGAAATGGAGAGAGCAGGGGAAGACAGAGTGGAGAGAAAGACAGACACCTGCAGACCTGCTTCACTTCACTGCCTGTGAAGGGATTCCCCTGCAGGTGGGGAGCTGGGGGCTCAAACCAGGATCCTTACACCTGTTCTTGTGCCTTGCACCACATTCACTTAACCAGCTGTGCTACTGCCCGACTCAGAAATCTGATTTCTGTCACCTATGTGATCTTGGAGCCACTAAGGCCTGAGATTATCTAACAGTAGTGCAGATGAAATAGATGTTTCACTGTCTGTGATTTGCTCAGTATAAATGATGGCAGTTGATGGTAGATTAAGGGAGACTGTGTCTTTCTAGTGCCTCTTCTAAATTGCCAGAAATATGTCAACTGTTAATTTCTTATGCCCTTGTGAGCCAAACAGTTGGCAGCACAAAAATAGAATCCCAAAAGAAAATAATCAGAAACTAGGAGTGGATAAGTCTAGATCTTCAGTCTAGTAAGTAAAGATAAATTTCATTTTTGAGTGCTGAGAAAAACTGGGAATTTTCTGCTTGTGTATTTTCTCTGGGTTCCCCTCTCTCTCAGATCAGGGCAACTTCATTGTCTATTTGCAGAAACAGAGTAACATTGTATTCTATTTACCACTAATGTCTTCAGCATATTAAAAAAAATGATTGGTTTATGTCCAATTCTAGTGAGCTTTATTATAAATTGAAGTATTTGACATACAAAACTGTGTACTCATGCTTGCTAGTGCTCTGAAATGCTTGATGTGTCTTTTTCTTTTTCTTTTTAAAAAATATTTATTTATTCCCTTTTGTTACCCTTGTTTTATTAAAAAATATTTATTCCCTTTTGTTACCCTTGTTTTATTGTTGTAATTATTATTGTTGTTGTTCTTGATGTCGTATTGTTGCATAGGACAGGGAGAAATGGAGAGAGGAGGGGAAGACAGAGAGAGGGAAGGAAAGACACCTGCAGACCTGCTTCACTGCCTGTGAAGGGACTGCCCTGCAGGTGGGGAGCCCGGGGCTCGAACAGGGATGCTTACGCCCGGGTCCTTGCACTTTGCGCCACCTGCGCTTAACCCGTTGCGCTACTGCCCAACTTCCTGATACGTCTTTTCATGATTAAATTGACAATATTTTTCATCTCATGGTCATACCAATATTCTCAAGTAGTTTTTCATGAGCTTAATTTTTTCATTCCTAATTGGAAACTACATAGAAAGACATCAGAGGGAAATAAAATGCCTTGTAGAATGGTGGCAAATTCATTAAAAAATTCTCTGAATAATTTTTTCATGAATGTAACTTTCACAGCAGAGTAGTGAAATCAGCCCTCAATGCTAGGAGCCCGTAGCAAGATGATGAACATTTCAGAACAGAGTTGTCCTAATCAACATCTGCTAGAGAGTTTAAAACCGTGAAACCTAGGGGGTCCGGTGGTAGCGCAGCAGCTTAAGCGCATGTGGTGCGAAGCGCAAGGACCAGCGGAAGGATCCGGTTGGAACCCCCCCCCCCCCCCCCCCCCCCCCCCGCCCCTGGCTCCCCACCTGTCTTTCTCTCCACCTCTCTGTCTTCCCTTCCTGTTTCCATTTCTGTCTGTCCTATCCGGCAACAATGACATTAATAACAACAACAATAATAACCACAACAATGATAAAAACAATAAGGGCAACAAAAAGGAAAATAAATAGGTAAATAAATAAAATATTTAAAAAAAAAAACGCGAAACCTATCAGTAACTAACTGCTAACTGCCCGAGGTCCCCGAGATACAGGCTTTCAGTTAAACGTGTTTTGTGGGACGACGAACAAGTTGGTGTGTTGGATCACCACGCAGCAACAAGGATTGCTCTATCATCCGCTCTGTGGCATATGAGAAAATCACAAAACAAAGCAGGCACTGACCCCACAGGTGTGCAGACTCCGCAAAACAAAAAAAACATTATTCCCCAAAATCTTCCTACTAGTATCATCATTTAAGCGGAGACACAGAGAAGTAAACACATGCCAAACGCTGGCTTTGCTTCTGTGCTGCCCTGCTCTCTGGAGCCTGAACTGGGTCAGAGAGGAGTGAAGTGAGAGGAGGTTTGCAGGCCAATTTTAGCTGTCAGCTGGTTCAGTGAGTAGGAGGGAAAGAAACGACTGAAGACAACGTTTCAAGGCTGTGATGAAGATGTTAGAAAGCTCCGTTTTCCTTTTCATTTAAATTGCTTTGGTTCGTGGCTGGGCAACCCAAGAAAGGATTTCTTCTTCTTCTTCTTCTTCTTCTTCTTCTTCTTCTTCTTCTTCTCCTTCTTCTTCTCCTTCTCCTTCTCCTTCTCCTTCTCCTTCTCCTTCTCCTTCTCCTTCTCCTTCTCCTTCTCCTTCTCCTTCTTCTTCTCCTTCTTCTTCTTCTTCTTCTTCTTCTTCTTCTTCCTTTTTTTTTTTTTTTTTTTAGAGGGAAGAATCTTTGCTTTCATTTTCTCCTGTCCTTGTGTACCTTATAGTTCAGATTTGTTTGACAACCTGTAGGATTTAATGCCTTGTTTTTAATGCTGAAAGACAGTGAATTTACAGCTTTTTTTTTTAATCTTTTTTTAATATTTATTTTAGTTATTTATTCCCTTTTGTTGCCCTTGTTGTTTTATTGTTGTAGTTATTATTGTTGTTGTCGTTGTTGGATAGGACAGAGAGAAATGGAGAGAGGGAGGGGAAGACAGAGAGGAGGAGAGAAAGACACCTGCAGACCTGCTTCACCGCCTGTGAAGCGAATCCCCTGCTGGTGGGGAGCCAGGGTTCGAACCGGGATCCTTATGCCGGTCCTTGTGCTTTGCGCCACCTGCGCTTAGCCCGCTGCACTACAGCCCGACTCCCGAACTTTCAGCTTTTATCCTAAAGATAATCTGTTTCTCCAGTGGTGAATACAACAGAATATCAATAGACCCTCTTAAGTTTAATTGCTTATATGGTGCCTTCCATATAGTTCTAGGACTGAAACCTGTGTCATGGACACGGTAAGGCAGGACACACTACCCAGTATGGTCTTCAGAGTTTTAATTTAACTTCTCATCATGCTTATTGTGTAAGTAAAATCAAATGTTGATTGTTGAGAAATCAAGAAAACCTGGGGGCCATTATCCTAAAGTCTAGCTTCATTTGGCAAATAGCATGTCATTAAGATTTTTAAAAATTTATTCCCTTTTGTTGCCCTTGTTTTATTGTTGTAGCTATTATTGTTGTTACCATTGTTGGATAGGACAGAGAGAAATGGAAAGAGGAGGGGAAGACAGAGAGGGGGAGAGAAAGATAAACACCTGCAGACCTGCTTCACCACCTGTGAAGCGACTCCCCTGCAGGTGGGGGCTCGAACCTGGATCCTTAAGCTGGTCATTGCGATTTGCGCCACCTGTGTTTAACCTGCTGCGCTACCGCCTGATTCCCATTGTTGAGATTTTGTAGTTCATGTTTAGTTTCTGTAGCAGTAACATTTTTTTTATTATATTTATTTATTTATTGGCTAGAGGCAGCCAGAAATTAAGAGGGAAGGGAGTGATAGACAGGGAGAGATACAGAGAGACACTTGCAACACTGCTTCACCACTTGTAAATCTTTCCCTTTGCAGGTAGGAGTAGGGGGCTCGAACCCCGGTCCTTGAGCATGTGGGCTCAACCAGGAGGTGCACCACCACCTGGCTTCATTTATTATGTATAGTTTTTGTTTCTCTTTCTCTCATGGCGTATAGAATCCTGAGATTACAGCTACAGATTGTATTTCTAGATAACATTTCTGTGACTGCAAAAAAGAGTCATATTTCCAGCAATATTAAAATCATGTTACTAGAAACTGTGACCTCAGTAAGTCATAGTCCTTTTCCTTTTGACAGAGGAGTTCTTGAATTTTCCAAAGGACTGTCTCACCTATACTTATTTCCTATTTTTTTGTCCTTCCATTTGCCAAACTCCCCTTCTTTATGACAAGAGGACTTAGAATTTGGACTGGTATGACTGGGTAATGCTCACAGATAAGAGATCACTCATGAGTGTCTAAATTAGATAAGCTCTGCCCATGTGATGTCACATAGAGTTGGTGGGCTATTTGATCTCAGCTTTCATTTCCTCTAAGTCCATTGTCTCTGTGTACTATGAACTTGGTTACCAACAGCATGAATTCTACTGCTATTAGTTGTTTATGGAAAACTGCATAGAGATCTTTCTGGCCAGTTATTCAACATTTTATAGATCATACAAAAAAGAATCTAGTCTTGCTGTCAGGGACAAAAATGGTAATTGGCACCATCAAGGTTGAAATTTTTATTGTGAAAATAAACACACGTCCCACTCTGGTCAAAAAGTTTGTGAAAACTACCTTCTATGTCAGAGATAAATGCTGGCTTAGAGTGAGAGCAAAACAAATTAGTGGTGAATTTCTTCATCAAAAGATACCATTAGATATGAAAATGTCAACTGCTGTGTCATGTGGATATGATGTCACCTACTGTCACTGTGAGGAGACATTGTTGTGGACCAAACTGATCTACAGAGACTAATTTTTCACTTAGCATATACTTGAATCCACTGATAAGTAGACAGACTAGTCAGTGTATCACTGACTGAGTCTATGCCCCTTTATCAGATACCTACCAGTTATTTTTCTATTGTGTGGAACTGAGCTATTTCTCTCTTGATCTGTCTCTTTTTGAAACAATTAAACTAAGAAAGAAGACTTATTTCACTATTTGACTATTCATTAGGATTATTTTAAAAAAAATTTCTGCTAAAAGTGGAGCAAATTCACCATTCAGACTCACTTTTTCCCTTCTTTTCTATTTTTAAAATATTTTATTGATTGATTAGTTAATGAGAGAGATAGGAAGAGAGAGAAAGAACCAGATATCACTCTGGTACATGTGCTGCCAGAGATTGAACTGGGGACCTCATACTTGAGAGTCCAGCACCTTATCCACTGTGCCACCTCTGGGATCACTTCTTTTTTTTTATTTAAGAAAGGATTAATTAACAAAACCATAAGGTAGGAGGGGTACAACTCCACACAATTCCCACCACCCAATCTCCATAACCCACCCCCTCCCCTGATAGCTTTCCCACTTTCTTTTTCTTCCATTCTGACAGAGACACACCCTACGAGAGCAAAAGCATGAGAGATTGAGAGAGAACAGAGTAAAGAAGAAAGAAAATGAGAAAGAGAGAGCAAGAGAGCATTTACAGCATCAAAGCTTCTTCCATTTCTGTAGCACCTCCCATGTGATGGACTGAGCCTGGGTCTCTTGCATGGTGTTACAGGAGCTCTGCTCAGTGAGCTAGTCCCTCACCAAGATTAATTTCAGTAGAAAATATTTCTCTTAAATGATTCATAAATATAATAGGAGGGGATTCAAAGGGGGGCTATTTTGGTTTTCTCCACTTAATATTTTGGAGCCTGGAAGATATCTTTAAGGAGCTTCCCTTCCCATATTATCCATTTGATTGTTTCCATTCAGAGAAAGGAGACATAATATTCATGTGGATGAGTTGTCTTGTCAGATGAAGAGAACAATATCTTGTGATGTAAACATATAGATATATAGTCACTTTCCAGAAACTACTATAAGCTGAGAGGAAATCATTTCAGAGTTCAAAGATCACAGAAGTTCTCACTTACCTAAAAATAGTAAGAGAGTGAGCTGGAGAATACCAAAGGTAGCTTCCAATAGAGGACTAAAGATTTCCTCCCTACCTGTGTGTTTACTAAGTTCTTGTTATGAGCTTCCTTCATTAGAATTCTTGACACCTCTCTCTCTCTCTCTCTCTCTCTCTCTCTCTAGATTCACAGTTTCTTCTTTTCAAACTAACTTTATGGGTAGTTTCAGAAGAGTCATTTGTAATAAATGACGTCCCACTTCAGTTGACAGAATGGAAAGTCACAGGCAGATAATCTGCTATAGTAATTGTTAGTTTGTTACACTATATGATTAAACAATGGGAGAAAGAAACATCAAAGCACAAGAATCAGGGCAGAAAAGGATCTAAGATGTAAAGAGAGCAGAAACAATGGGTTTAGCCGCTTGGATTTGCAAATGTGTGTGTGTACACTGCAGCAGGCATGACAATGCATAGTCCAGCTTTCCTGGGGGAGGACATGGCATTACTATAGAAGATATTCCTGAGAAGATACTGAGACTAAGATGTAAGTGGTCTATTTCCAAGATTCATTCATTCATTCATTCATTCACTCTTTCTTTCTTTCTTTCTTTCTTTCTCTCTTCCTTCCTTTCATCCATTCATTCTTTCTCTGTTAGTTGGATTCATTCTTTACAGATCTTAAATATTAGCCAGCCCCTTTTAAGATATGTTATGTACAAATATATTCTCTTGTTCAGTAAGATGTCTTTTCATTTTAAAGACAGGATAGCTTCTTTTGCAGTACAGAAGACTTTCAGTTTCATGCAATGCCTTTTGTTTATTTTTGTTTTTGTTTCTTTGCTATTGGAGTTGACGCCCCAAAGAGATATCTGTGCCTAAGATCATGGAGTTTGTTATCTGTGTTTTCTTCTGTGTGCTTTATTATTTAAAGTCTTACCTGAAAACTTATGAGGACACAATTATGATGAGAAATAGGAAACTATTAATATAAAATCAGTTATGATGAGAAATAAGCTATTAATATAAAATCAGTCTGTTAGCTCTTACTTGTTTCCTATACTTATATGACAGTATTTCATTAATTCATAATCTTTGTCTAAAATTGTTTTGAGTTATTTTATACTGTTTTACTTTAATTGATTTTACCATTGATTTTTAGAGTTATTAAGGTGAGTTACAGATAATAAATATTTTAGCTAATATTACAAAGGTATTTTTATAGTGATATATCGATGATGCCCTTATTCCAAATATTACTAGAGGAAATTGTCTACAAGCATAGAATACTATAACTATATTCAATGTACATATTTTATTTTTTTATAGATGATAATGTCTTAGGTAAAACCCAAAATGACCCCATTTGATTTAGAAAACAAATAAACCTTAATAACCCAGGCATTGCTACAGAAAATATTCCTGAGAAGATACTGAGACTAAAACATAGCTATTTTCTTTCCAACACTCACTCCACCTTTTTTTTTATTGCCACTAGGGTTATTTTGGGGGTTTCTGTACCAGCATTATGAATTCACTGTCTCTGGTGGCAATTTCCCCACCACTTCTTTATATTTAATTAGATAAGACAGAGATAAATTGAGAAGAAAGGGGGAGATAGAAAGGGAGATAGAAAGGAAGAAAGAAGCATCCCCCTTTGTAGGCAGGAAGCCCAGTTGCCTGAGGTGCGCCACCACCTGGCCCCTCAAATTTTCTTTTAATATATTTTTATTTATTGATTGATGGACAGAGATAGAGAGACATCTGCAGCACTCTTTCATTACCCATGAAGCTTTCTCCCTGAAGGTGGGGACCAGGGGCTTGAACCTTGGTCCTTGAGCACTGCAATGTGTGCATTTAAGCATGTATGCTACTGCCCCTTATTATTATTTTTTTAATACAGGGTAAATAAGGGTACCTCATCATATATTTGGTCAAGATTATTAAGGACTTTATACAAAATGTGTGCATGTGAATTGATGACTAAATGATGTGCCTATTATTCTGAATAACAGGGCTTTTAATTTTTTTTGAATTATTTAAAAGATTTTATTTATGAGAAAGACAGGAGGAGAGAGAGAGAAAGAACCAGATATATGCTGCCGGGGATTGAACTCAGGACCTTGAGAGTCCTGAGATGCTTGAGAGTCCAGGGATCCAGCCACTTCACCACCTCCCAGACCACACTTTTTTGAATTCTTACTCCTCCCAAAACAGCGAATATTCCTCCTTTGTAACTGACAGTGCTTTGCATTTCATTTCTGAAAAATATTCTTTCTTGAAACAATTCATGTACTCAACTTCCAGCTTCTAGCTTCTAGTCCATGATGTCTTCATCTATTTCTACGATTCTTACCAATTCAGGAAGCTATGTCCACAAGTGGCATGCCACCTCTTCTTTGGAAGCATACATACACACACACACACACACACACACACACACACACATATACACACTACATGTTTTCCCTTCATTTCTGGAAATTAAGGATTTAGTTATTTACTTACTCACTTATTATAAGAAAGAGAGTCAGAGAGAACTAGGAGACCAGAGTGCTACCTTTCACCTAAAGCCTTGCAGCCTCAGGATACAAGCTGGTGCTTTAACAGACTGAACTATCCTCCCTGGTGTTGAAATCTGAGATCTAAAACCAACTGTTGACAGTGATTGAAGCTGAACTGAAGGGAGCTGGGCGGTGGCACACCTAGTTAAGTGCACATAGTACTGAGTTTAAGGATCTTGGTTTAATCCCCCAGCTTCCCACCTGTAAGTGAAGCAGGTCTGCAGGTGTCTGTCTTTATCTACCCCTCTCTATCTGTCTTCCTCCCCCTAACCCAATTTCTCTCTTTCCTGTTGAATGGAAATGGAAAAATGGGGAGCTGGGCAATAGCGCAGCAGGTTAAGCACACATGGCACAAAGCGCAAGGACCAGCATAAGGATCCTGGTTCGAGCCCCCAGCTCCCTACCTGCAGGGGAGTCACTTCACAAGTAGTGAAGCAGGTCTGCAGGCGTCTGTCTTTCTCTTCCCCTCTCTGTCGTCTCCTCCTCTCTCCAGTTCTCTCTGTCCTATCCAACAACAAGGACAATAATAACTACAACAATAAAAATAACAAGGGCAACACAAAGGAATACATAAATAAATAAAATATAAAAAAAGAAACAAAAAAGAAAATGGAAAAATGTCTGCCAAGAGCAGTGGATTTGTAGTGCTGACACCGAGCCCCATCGATAAATAAACCTGGAGGGGAAAAAAAAAAGCTGAACTGATATGTGCAGATATTATAAATGATGTGTAATAGAGAAAAAACTTAACTCTTTGTCAAATCATTGTTTCCATAGCTATTGACTTTAGATTCACTGTATCCAAGCAGTTATTAGAGTTTTAAAACCTGTATATTTGAAAAAAAAAAAACACAAAACCTGTATATTCCTGATGCTTTTTCTCAGTGGACTCCTGAGCACCATTTCCATGAGAAGCTTCCCAATCAAGACTACATAGAGATTGACAAAACAATTTTGTGTGTCTATGCAGAAAACAGTGTCTGGTCTCTCTTGCTCTCCTTCTCACTCTATCTTTCCTTTGCAAAAAAATAAGTAAATAAACAAATAAAGTTTAGCACTTTCTCCCTCTATAAAACATTTTCCATCTGTTTACTCTTCCCATCATGGTTTTATGTTTGTGAAAATGAGCTTCTTTGAGATTAATCATTAAGTACCCAGGGCTAGGCTAGTAGTCAGGTTGCTTGCTGCGTTCTAACCATAATTGATATTATAGCTGTGGAGTTCATCTATTGCCAGGACAATCTATATCTGCATCCCCCATAAAGGAACATAATATTGCCTTTACGCAGAGTTGTTCTGTTTTCTAACTGAGAATCAATTGTTTTAGACAAACCCCACTGGATTATTGAGAAGAGGCTCATGAAGATAGCTGGATTTACAGTGAAGGCTTCTAAAGTCAACATTTCCAATATTAAGTATTTCTCTTCTGTAGTTCTGAAGTCTGTCAGCAGGTTGCAGCAGAGGGTTAACTTTGATTTTAAATTAGCATGTTTCAGTGCAGTACAATTCTCACTTCTCACTTCCTCTTTTCTTTTCCTCTTACTATATTTTACCCAGTCTTCTTTTTTTGCTTCTTCTCTTCTTTTTTTCTTTCTTTTCTTCCTTTCTATCTCATAAAGTGTCTTTCTTACAACATGGCATGATATATATATATATATATATATATATATACATATATATATATGTATATATATATATATATATATATATATATACACATTTACTAGGATCATTGGCTTAATAGTGAATAGTAAACAATAAAACTCAATATTAAATAATGTGAATGATACTCTTTTTTTTTTTTGCCTACAGTGTTATTGCTGGGGCTCAATGCCTGCACTACAAATCCACTGCTCCTGGAGGATATTTTCCCCCCATTTTTGTTGCCCTTGGCATTATTGTTATTGTTGCCATTGCTGTAGTTGTTGTCGGATAGGAGAGAAAGAAATGGAGAGAGGAGGGGAAGACAGAGAGGGGGAGAGAAAGAGAGACACCTGCAGACCTGCTTTACCGACTGGGAAGCGACTCCCCTGCAAGTGGGGAGCCGGGGGCTTGAACCGGGATCCTTACGCCGGTCCTTGCTCTTTGCAAATGTGTGCTTAACCCGCTGTGCTAACGCCCGCCCCCCTTTTTCAAATAGTAGAATAGATACTAGAATAACAGAAATAGGAAATTATGAATTTGGAGTTTGATTAGCAAAGAAAATAGTAACAAAAATCCTGATTACAATCAAAATATATACATTGGTACAATTGCATTCCACACCCATAGTATCTGCAAATGACCTCCTTTTGCTACTACATTTGGATATGTGTAAGCTGGGAGCAGGCATCTCAATCATAGTTTTCATAATTATTCACCATATCCAGGCCTCTCGATTGTGCTTCTGTATTTAACGTGATAGTAAGCAATAATCTCACAGCTGTGCTTTATAGTGGGAACTATATAAGCATCTATATTGAGATTTCATGTGCACATAAGATAAAAAAAAGATGAAAAGCATCAAGAATAGTGTTGGGTTCACTGCAAAGCCATACAAAAGAACTAATGAATCTTTCTTTGAATGGGTTTGTAGAGTGACCAGCTGTAAGACTTGATTTGTATTCCATAATGGGTTCACCAATCAAAAATTATTATTTCAAGATATAATACTACTTTCCTTTGCAAGAGCTGAAACCTTTAATTGCCTACCACTGGTGTCTGTGATAAAGTAAAGCAAAAAAATTGTATTCTTCCAACATTTTCACTCACATCTACTTTTAAGAAAAAGATGCATTTATTATTATTTTAATTAATTAATTAATTAATTCCCTTTTGTTGCCCTTGTTGTTTTCTTATTGTTGTTGTAGTTATTATTATTGTTGTTATTGATGTTGTTGTTGGATAGGACAGAGAGATATGGAGAGAGGAGGGGAAGACAAAGGGGGAAAGAAAGACAGACACTGGCAGACCTGCTTCACCACTTGTGAAGTGACCCCCCTGCAGGTAGGGAGCCGGGGGCTGGAACTGGGATCCTTACGCTGGTCCTGGCACTTTGCACCACCTGTGCTTAACCCGCTGCGCTACTACCTGACTCATTATTATTATTATTATTATTATTATTATTATTATTATTACAAGAGATGGAGATACACAGATCAGAGCATTGCTCAACTCTGACATATGTGCTGATGGTTTTAAACCTGTGACCACTGCATGAGAGCCTCACACTCGACTGTGGAGTTATCCCAAACAGCTGAGCTCACATCTGAAGTCAGAAGAATGCTGACTGATCCACTTATTAGCTGAATGCTTAGAAAGGTGGAAGTATTTTAAACGAATAGCCTAATTCACAAAACTGTCATCCTCAGCTACTCTAAAAAGTTTTTTTTAGTTTTTAGATTTATTTATTTAGATAAAGAAAAAAATGATAGGGAAGGGGAAATGGAGAGGGAGGAGATGGAGAGAAAAAGCGGGAGAGAATGAAACCTGCAATACTGCTTTATCACTTGTGAATCTCCCTTCACACCCCTTGCCTGTGGGGACTCGGCGGCTTGAACCTGGGTCCTTGTGTGTGGTAGCATGTATCTTCAACTGGGTGTGTTACCACCAGGCCTCAATCAAATGTGCTGTAGTTGACATTCCTTAGCAGTGGTTCTAGGGAGAAAACACTAATTGATCCCACATTTAGTCAACAAGCTAACACCACTGTACACATTATCTAGCATAGACCCTTGCATATGTCCCTGTGGAGCTTAGACTAAGACAGGAAGGAAAACAGACACCAGTTGAGAATCACGTCTATCTTTACGACTGTAGTGAGTTAAGTGTTGTAATGATGACACCATTCTCTTTTTTTTACATTATTTTTCTCTCTTTTTGAAATTATTATTATTTTTATTTTTTGACCAGAGCTCTGCTCAGCTCTGGTTTATGGCGGTGTGGGGAATTGAACCTGGGACTTTAGAGCCTCAGGCATGAGAGTGTCTTGCATAACTATTATGCTACACCCCCCCACCATTTACATTATTTATAATTGGGGTAGGGGAATTAATACTATATAGTAGATACAGTTGTTGGTACATTTGTAAAGTTTCTCAGTTTTCTGCAAAACATTCTCACTCCCAGCCTAGGTCCTCCTCCACCATCATGCACCAGATCCCAAAAACCTCAGCCCACTCCCAGAGTTCTTTATGTTGGTGTAACACATCAAGCCCAGTCCAGGTTCTGCTCTGGGTTTCCCCTGCTATTCTTATTTCTCAACTTCTGTCCATGAGTGAGATCATTTCATATCCATCCTTCTCTTTCTGGCTTACCTTGCTTAATTTCTTCATGCTCCATTCATGATCAGGTGAAGAAGGTAGATTCATGATTCTTAATAGCCAAGTAGTATTCCACTGTGTATAGAGACCACAACTTTCTTAGCCACTCAGCTGTTTTTGGACACCCAGGTTGCTTCCAGGTTTTGGCTATTACAAATCGTGCTGCCGAGAACATAGTTAGACATGGATCTTTTTGTATGGGTGTGTTTAATTTCTTGGGTTGTGTCACTAGGAGAAGAATTGCCAGGTTAAAGAAGAGTTCCATGTCTAGCTTTCTGAGAGTTCTCTAGACTTGGACAAATTTACATTCCCACCCACAGTGCAATTTACCCCACTACCTCTCCAGCATTTGTTGTTAACTTGTAGGAGACCAGGTCATGACAGAAATGGTGGAAAACCTTTTAAAACAGCATTCTGAGGCAAACCTCCATGGCACATGCCATACAGCTACCAGAGGCAAAACCTTCATGTTTGCTCCATGACCTCTGTGGTGAGACATGTTGCTGAAACAGCTCTCTGAGGACAATCTCAGTGTGCTCCGTGCTAAGGGGCCACCGCTACCTGTTCCTGAACTGCTCCCAGACTAGATTAGGGGAAGAAACTGTGTGAGATCAGTAAGGCAAATAAATACATCATTTGGGTGAAGGATCCAAATTTGTGGGGAAGTTTGCCTCTCTAAATTGCTGTATAAATATACCCCAGTGAGTATATTCCATCCCATTCCATTTCCTGAATGGTTCCAAGGTTCCTTGCCTGAGTGTCTCATTTCCTTCCCCTTCCTCGAACCCTTGTGAAGTTGGATTCTGAAATTATTCTCCTATTTGATGTATGACATGCTCACAGAGATGAAGTGATATCTCATTGTTGTCTTTCATTGTAATGCTATTTTTTATTGTTGCTGTTGTTATTGATGTTGTCCTTGTTGGATAGGACAGAAAGAAATGGAGAAAGGAGGGGAAGGAGGGGAGAGAAAGACAGACACCTGCAGACCTATTTCACCACCTGTGAAGCGACTCCCCTGCAGGTGGGGAGCCAGGGCTCGAACCAGGATCCTTACACTGGTCCTTGCGCTTTGTGCCACATGCACGTAACCCGCTGCACTACCGCCCGACTCCCCTGTAACACTATTCTGTTAAAAATATAGAAGAAAGTCATTCAACCTGGTCTAGGAGTAGGGGCCTGGGACTAGGGGAGTTTTCTTATCTAACAGACAGAAAACTATATTAATCTCAGACAATGGTTTAGAATAATGATTTAGAATTAGAGTGATGATTGACTTTGATTTGTAATTAAATTGGAGAAACTGCATTTAAGCCTGAAACACAACCTTAAATAATGTAGCACATTAATCTGTTATATGGAATAACCATTATGCTAAGTGTTAAGGGGTAATACCAGATAAGGCCACTTAATTTGAATGGTAATATCTTAATTCCTAGTGGGAAAAGGTTTCTCTTTACATGACCAGCCCAGAAAAGTGTGGACATTACAGCTCATCAGAGGACAGTTCCATAGCTTAACTAACAAATGTGTTTATCAGTCTGTTGAGATTTTGTTGGATATGGATGATGAGCGTTCACAGCAGAGCTACATTTAGATATAAAACAGCCCGTCTTAATCTATTCCTTCTATCTAGTATCTCTCTAAAACTCTCATTGTTTTCTCCAGTGTATCAGACCCGTATCTGATAGCAGATTTAGATTTTTCACTGGCAATAATGCCTGGAAGTATTTTGTTCAGAAACATCGTGATGGGGCAAATGCGATAGTCCTGGCACTGTCTCTGGCAGGGTGTCTACATCAACATGTACATGACTGAGTTCAAGCACAGTAATGCATGAGAGGTGCTGTGGCAACTGACAACACTCAAAAATATTTAATTTAATGATTGATTGATTAGAGAATGAGAGGAAATCAAGAGGGGGAGGAGAGATAGGGAAGCAGAGAGAGAGAAAGACACCTGTAGCACTTCTTCACCACATGCAAAACTCCCTTTGCAAGTGGAGACTTGGGACTTGAACCCAGGTCCTTGCTCATTATAATATGTACATTTAACAGCTTATGCCACCGCTCAGTCCTGAGGATTTTTCTGTGCTATGCTTTCTCCTCCCTCTGTCTCTCTCCCTCTCCTTTCATATATATATATGAAAAAATGTGACCCAGAGTGAAAGTAGAGATATAGAGGAAGGGAGATACATTTGCTGCTCCAACACTTGTGACGCCTTCCCACCTGCAGGTGGAGCCAGGTGAGTTGAATCCAGGTCCTTGTGCATGAGAATGTGTGTACTCAACTAAGTGAGCCACTGCCTTGCCCCAAATGTCTTTTATTTCTAAATGCGATTCCAGGGACTCAACCCAGGCTCTGGAACATGTGTGACACCAATGAGCAATCTCCAGAGCTTCAACTTTTATCCTTTGATTTTTTTTTTTTTTTTTTTGAGAAAGGCAGCTATGTAGAAAGAGAAGCAAGGAGAGAGAGAAAGAGGGAAAAAACACCATACTCATCCACTATTCTAGGATATTCTCTTGATGCTCTACATAATGTCATAATGTTCCCATGAAGTTATAGAGATCAAACAAACCAAGGGCCTTGTGGATGGGAAAATATGAAATCTACCCACTGAATCACCTTCTGGCCCTATAAATTTATCTTTGTCATCAGAGCAAAAGAGAAAGCGCGGTGTAGCATTTCCAGAGATTAACAAATTAGGGCATTATAATCATAAAATGAGGGCAAAATGCACGAAACAGTTCAGCAGATTATAGGAGCATAAGTCATTCTGGTGATGAAAGCTCTAGGAATAGTGAGCTATAAAAAGTAACCAGATCATAGTCTTGAAAAGACATGCTAGAAGCAGAAAAGCAGATGTTACAAAATGTAAATAGCAGTTCAGTTACAGAAGTAGAATATCAAAAGAGAATCTTCATATTAACTGTTTGCAAAAGATACTTTGAGAAGTCAAGATAACAACAACAGGTCAGGTCCAGCAACATTATTAATCTAGAATGGTGCCTACTTTGCCATCCCCACAACCCAGGTTCAAGTCTGCCCCCCACAGTACTGGAGGAAGTTGTGATGTGATGATATCTTACCCTCTCTTTCTCTGTTTCTGTCCCTCTTTCCTATTTGAAAACCTGTCAGTCCAGAGTGCTGAAACCATAGAGATTATGGAAGAGAAGAAGGCAAAGATGAATGAAAAAAGAATCAGTATAGAAATAAGAAAAAAAGCCAACAAGTTATTAATACTAGAAAAGAATGATGTTTAACCACAAAGTAATCAAAAGTGCACAAGGAATATAAATGTTAAACACAGACGATATCATAGTTTTAGTGAAAAATCAATGTCACGTAACTGCAAGAACAAATCTGATGTAAAATGAAGGGGAAAATAAATTGATGAATGTGAGCCATAAGAACGTGACATTGATTTATTTGAAGACATATAAACACAGTTTAGAATTATAGGAACCAAGTACTTAGCTGAGAAATAGCTCACCTGATAAATAACATATCTTACTTGCCATGCTTGAGATCCACGGTTTGAGCCATGGCACTGCATGTGAGGGCCATAGATAGTCCTGGGAGAACTCCATGGGGGGAAGAGAGGTGCTGTGGTGTCTCTCCCTCTCTCTCCTCACATCCCCCCATACTAAATGAAAATTACTGGGCAAAGGGAGAGGTGTCACCTAGCAGTATGGGGCATGTGTGAGGCCTTGAGTATATTATCTAGTACCCTATTAAACAAAAAGGAGGTGTAGAGTTCTTACAAGTGATTAAGCAAGCAAATGAACTAAACTATGGCGTAAATATCACTGATGTTATACAGAGGTATGCATGTGTGAATAGTTCTTTCAAACACATGGGAGTTTGTACATGGTTCCTTTGAATGTTAGAAGAATAAAGAATGGGGTTGGGCGGTGGCTCACCTGCCCAAATGCATCTGTTATTCTCAAGGGACTGAGTTCAAACCCCTGGACCCCACCTGCAAGGGGGGAAGATTTACATGTGCTGAAGCAGGGCTGCGGATATCTCTTTTTCCTTCTCTTACCCTTTATCAAAAAATGGTGGACAAAAATGGTGGAGTCATGCAAGCACCCAGCCCCTGTGAGAACTTGGTGGCCAAAAAAAGGGAAGATATCTGCCCATGTTCTGTCCTAGCTGTCTCTCATACTCATCCGCTGTGGGGCAGGAGAAGGACATTAACTTACTATGTAACTTGACCACTGGTACTTTCGTCCCTGTTCCACTTTAATTCCAGATAGGCTTTAATAGCTTTTTATGTTAATATATGTGTATATATATATTTGCCAATCTTCCAAAATCTTAAATCCTAGAATTTGTATTCCAGAAAACAAGAAAGAGATATATTCTTTTTTTTTTTTCCTTTTTTACTTAGCCTTATTGTGCCAAAGGCTATAATTAGGTTCAAGGGTCTTTCTGAAAGGTTGCTTGTTTAACAGAGATATCCTAACTCAATTATTGGAGGATAGAAGGAACAAAAGAAAGTCATTATGCAAATGTCATCAAGTGAAGGAGACAAAGTTTCAGGATTTTTCAAGCCAATTTGTAATTAATAGCAAGCCTATCCTTGAATACCATTAATATTATAATGTTTAAAGGTGAGATGAATTTGCAAAGAGCAAAATAGATATATAATAAATCCTATTCTCTTTGATGATACAACAGTAATTGACTAGGGTGATTATGGAAACTAATCATAATATGTTCTTTGTGCTTAAATAAAATCCCTGCTTTGTGATTGCCATTTTATCTATGGAGTGGTCTTTAACATACTAATGTGAGAACTTCTACAAAGGATTTATTAAAATTCTTACTTAAGGGTTGGAGAGACAGCACAGTGATTTATGCAAAAATATTTTCATGCATGAGGCACCAAAGGTCCCAGGTTCAATCTCTAGCACCACCGTAAACCAGAGCTGATCATTGCCCTATAAATAAATATGTAAATAATAAGTCAAATTATTAATTCATTTTATGAGAACAAGTGACATAACTCTTGTGCTGTTAGAAATTCAAGACTCAAGGGAGTCGGGCGGTGGCGCAGTGGGTTAAGCGCACGTGGCGCAAAGCGCAGGGACCGGCGTAAGGATCCCGGTTCGAGCACCCGGCTCCCCACCTGCAGGGGAGTCGCTTCACGGGCAGTGAAGCAGGTCTGCAGGTGTCTATCTTTCTCTCCCCTCTCTCTCTGTCTTCCCCTCCTCTCTCCATTTCTCTCTGTCCTATCCAACAACAAAGCAACGTCAACAATGGCAATAATAACCACAACGAGGCTGCAACAAGTAGGGCAACAAAAAGGGGGAAAACTGGCCTCTAGGAGCGGTGGATTCATGGTGCAGGCACCGAGCCCAGCAATAACCCTGGAGGAAAAAAAAAAAAAAAAAAAAGAAATTCAAGACTCAGTTGAAAACCTGAAGACAGAACTGTATTTAAATTTTCCTTCAAAGTATATTTCCCCTGCAAAATCTTTCACTGGTTCTCAATCATCATGTTCTTCAGTGCAGAAGGTTGCTTGTTCAAGTTCATGCTGTGTGTGTGTGTGTGTATTTGTGTGTATGTAGATATTTCTCTAACATTCCCCTATATTTATACATTCATACATATTTGTATGTTAACACACAAAAACATTATATTGTGAGTATAATAGAAACTGTGTTACATTCTACAAAACTATTAGTAAATTTTAAAATCTATGTTTTCTGAAGTTGTGAAATCAATAAAATGGGATATGTAATATTTGGTAGAGTGCATTACATGATTATCTATAGTAATGTGATACATGGATGTATATATGTATTTAGGTATACGTATGTACTTATATATATTACTTGTTGTAGATTTGGAGTATTTTATTTCAAAAGAAGCTGGTGGTCATAGAGTTCTATGCCATATTCCATCTCCAGTTCTACTTTTTCCCCACTTTGTTATTTTTGGGGGGGGGGCAATTAATGATTCACAGTATAGCTGTTGACACCCAGACACAAAGTTGCCACTTCTCATCTCTCCATGAGGTGTCTACAAGACATTTCCTCCCCCAGACAAAGTCCTTTTCCCTTATCTAGCATCATGCCCCAGGGCCACAGGGCCCTTCTCACCCAGTGCTGTTTCAACCCAGTCACTCTTGATTCTAAAGAGCGAAAATGTTTTGCATCACAATTTAACTCATAAAATATATGGTTAGAAAATAAATAGCTGATAGGTATATAAATGCATGTTTCAGAAAAACTCCTTTAAATGTGTTGTCTAGGACAACACAGAGGCAATAGAGCCAAGAGAAAGAGACCTCAGACCTCAGGAAAACATGAAGTGAAACATTAATAAACTGTGTTTGAGTTCAGGAATTCTAAAGAAAATGAGGAAGAGGTTAGGAATGATGGAGAATCCAGTGACCTTGGTGGAGAAAGATAGCTGTTTTCAGGGAGAATGTGAAATTGTACTACTACGACAATAGCAATCTTCTAAAATAACATTGCCTCTATAACAAATACACTAAAATGATTTCTAGCCAAATTCCTATTGTTTTTGACTGAAAATGAATGACAGTAGTGTGTCTTTTTGCTAAATTTGTAGAATCACCTCTATACTTATGAAGTGTCCTCTTTTTTAAAATAAAAATTATTATCTTTATTTGTTTATTGGATAGAGACAGCCAGAAATCAAGAGGGATGGGGGTGATACAGAGGGCGAGAGACAGAGAAACACCAACAACACTACTTCACTGCTTGCAAAGCTTTCCCCATGCAGGTGGGGACTGGGGGTTTAAACCTGGGTCCTTGTGCATTGTAATATGTGCATTCAACCAGGTGTGCCACTACTTTGCCCTTACTTTTGAAGTTCTCTATGAGGTTACAGATTGGTCTCAATACAAGATAAATTGTTATGCAAAGTTACTACAAAGTTATGCGATAGTAAAGTTGTGACATATCTGTCTTGGTCGTAGCTTGTGGTTTTGCCTCTAGTAAAAGAATATATATTATAGGAAGTTGGAATAAATGGTTATGATTTAACAAGCCACAGAATATGGCCTGAATGTTTTTGATGTTTTCTGGATATCCATTCAGTTTCTTACAAATTCTTGTTAACTACAATTGACAGAATCAACATAATTCACCTCCTGTGGCTGAAATCTTTATTTCACAGGAAAAAAAAAGCCACAGGTGTTTGCTTATACCAGTGATATGATATTTCCTTTAAGATTTGGTCATTCTTCTCCCGGCTCCCCACCTGCAGGGGGGTTGCTTCACAGGCGGTGAAGCAGGTCTACAGATGTCTGTCCTTCTCTCCCTCTCTCTGTCGTCCCCTCCTCTCTCCATTTCTCTCTGTCCTGTCCAACAACCATGACATCAATAATAACTACAACAATAAAACAAAAAGGGTACCAAAAGGGAAATAAAAATAAATATTAAAAAGAAAAGATTGGTCATTCTTCTTCCAGATTATGGACAAAGACTACAGCTACAAGGCATCTGTACTAGTAGCTTTTCTCCCATAGGTTGGTTTCCTCAGCAAAGTGACATGTAGGAAGAGAAAAGAGCAATTGACTGCAGCCTCAGCAGTTTCAGCAAGTATTGCATTTAGTGAAATGTCAGTCCTTAATTCGCCTCCTCCTCCAACATTGCTTACTCGAGGTCTAATAAACTCAACCCAGCAAAGACGCATTTCATTTTCCTGTTGACCTGATTTAGCTACTATGACTTCAGGTACATCTACTAGACAACATTTAGCTTGGGCAAAAATTAAGATGAGGCCCTATCATGAATTAAAAGTAGTAGCTAAGTGTTTTGATATTCACTGTGTTCCTGAAACTTGAAGCAGAAAATCTGGATCAATATTCATGAATACATGCACATACTTGTCGTATGTGAATACATTAGAAGCTTATTCCATGCTTTCTTGGGTTCTACTTAATTGAGATCACCACCCCAAAGGGAGTCCTATCAGGAATACTCTGTTGGGGAAAGTAGAGCTTCACTTTTCTGATCTCCTGAGTGAGAAGGCTGAATAATCTAACCAGACTAAGAATAGTAATACAATAGCACCAGGCTACATTTTCCTGGTTTTGAAAATACTCTGGTAGAATTTAATCTCTTTTGAAACTGACAAGGTCTGTGACCCTGGGGAAGTGTTTTCATGGCTGTATTTAATCGTATGTATGTTGGGAATAATAGAGGAATGTTGGATTTATCAAATAAAAATACAGGCTGTTCTGTTAAGTTTTAATTCAGCAAACAACTTGTATTATATGTTCTATATATTGTTCAATGTGTTAATTCAAAGTTAGCAGGACATCTGGATTTTATTTGACAGTCCTAATTTAATAGACATAACTGTTTCATAAGGTTCTCATTTGGTTAAATACAATGATGCATGGAAAGAATGAAATGTTCCCTATCATTTAATATATTTAAGTTTTTTATAATAAAAATATATACTTTGGAAGAGATTGAGAGAAATGGAGAGGCACGAAGTGAAGAGAGAGAGAGAGGGAGAGGGAGGGAGAGAGAGGAAAGAGAGAGAGAGAGAGAGAAAGGAAGAGAGAGAGAGTGAGAGACGGGCGTTATCTCACCATTTGTGAAGCTTCCTCTCGGGAGGTGGAAATGGGGTCTTGCACACTGTAATTAGTGGCTTTGCCAGGTGTGCTGTTTACTCCTCTCTTTTTTTGCCAGAGCACTGCTCAACTCTGGCTTAGAGTGGTGCAGAGGATTAGACCTGGATCTTTAGAGCCTCAGGCATTAGAGATTTTTGCATAACCATTATGCTATCTAGCCCCACCCCATCTACAGTTTCTAATTTTAACTACCCAATTACAATTTCTAAGTGTATCACTTTATATTAAGCACTGTTGATCATTCTTATACCTTATACCTAAACTTAAGAATTTCAACATACAATAAATATGAATCAGAAATTTACTCTTTGTCTGAACTTTTTTTTTGAGTACATCAATATACCTTGCCTTATATTTTATCCTAAAATATTTAAAATTTCAGCTCTGTATGTAGAACATAGATTCCCATTATAGTTTACTGTGAATTGTTTGACACCTTGAAATTTTAAATCTTCACTACTTTTCCTCCTTCTCTGAGCAACTTTTGAGGGAGGAGCAGAATTAAACAAGCAAAGATGACGTTCTTTCCAGGAAAAGCATTAACAACTTCTGAAAAGGCACTTACAGTCTCTGTGCATTCAAATTATGTACAAGAGATGAACACTAGTGATCTAGAATGTTATTGGAGCAGCATTTTAGGTCTGTGTCTTTTATCATTTTCCCTGCTAAGAGAGAACCTATGGAACTTTAGCAACCAAAATAGATGATCTAATGACTTCAGAGTTGGGTACAGCTTTGAGAGATACAGGAAGTGGAGTGGACATTTGGAATAACAGGATTGCTACTGCTCTTGCTCTGGAGAGTGATGGTGAGTGAGGTGGTGAAGAAACTGCTGTTTTAACTGTATGTGTCTGTGAAGTTTGGGAGTCACTCTCTGCCATGAACTGGCTTTCAGTTTTCTACTCTAGCATCATCTTCCCAGACAATACATCTAGTCCACTTCCAGGTTAGCTACTAAGCTCAAGCAAAGATCACTGAAGTCCCGGCTCTTCAAAACTTACCGATAAAAGACTTCCTAACTTCTTTCCACACCAGGGTCCCTATTCTCAGTAGCTCTATCCCTACTCTTTGTTTCCTGTTTATTAGACATTTTGTCTTGTTTCATATTTTGCTGTCTTCTAGCCACCAAGTTGCCAATACTACTATAATTCTATTCTCTCCACCTTAGGCAGATGACAGTACCAGCTGTCCTAGAACCTTATCTCTTCAGAGCTCTGCCCTACTAGGAAAATACAGGCTGGAGTATGGATCAACCTGCTAATGCCCATGTCCAGTGAAGAAGCAATTGCAAAACCTGGAACTCCTTTCTTCTGCACCAGAAGAAGTGTTTTGGTTTATATATTCCACTGGGACCCTGAATGTTTGTTCCCAAAAATCTTTGGGTTTATGAGAAAGACAGGAAGAGAGAGAGAGAGAAAGAACCAGACAGCACTCTGGTACATGTGTTGCCGGGGATTGAACTCAAGACCTCATGCTTGAGAGTCCAGCACTTTTATCCACTGTGCCATCTCCTAGACCACAAATCTTTGTTTTTATACCTTCAATGAAAAGGGAAGAGACTATGGAAAATACCTGAAGAAATCAGGCACTGTTTTCCTTGTCTGAGAGAGAGAGAAGAGGAAAAAGGAGAGACACTTGTTCTAGTAATTTTAAAAAATACATAAGAAATTACACACAGCTTTGTATGGAGTTTAAGCAAACAGGAAGTTTATTATAGTGTGGTTATTTAGGTGCATCAAAATAGGCAAAGTGGCCAAATTGGTTAGCTGTGATGACTGGGAGCCATGAGTCCATAAGCTAGTAACAGCTGTTGGCTAGATGTGCTCAGGTCTTGGGAATGGAATGTGCAGGAGCTGAGAGATATTTCTCACAGATGCTCACTTAAAAAAATGCCTATCTACCCATAATCCCTTGAGAGGTTTCATAAGTTTGTAATATGCTTATCAGGCTGATATCAGCATTATGCTCATGTTTCAACAAACTGGAAATAGTAATAGATTTAAGTGTGACTTAGAAATGGAGTGAAGGTAGGTGTATATGCCCTTGGAAGAAGGTTTATATGGCAGTTTCTGCTGGAGGGGATGGGGCTATAGAAATCTGATGATGGGAATAGTATTGAATTACATCCCTATTATCTTTTAATTTTGTATATCACCATTAAATCAGTAATAAAATGACATTAAAGTAAAAATGAGAATAAAAAAAGAATTATTAAGTTTCTGTAAAAAGAATCAGGAGCCAAGGGGACACAGGAATTATTTGATCTTTTAATGAAAGAGATTTCAAATCTTAGTTCATTTACCTTGAGATAACTAATGTTCATATCTGAAAAAAAAAGGCCACTGTAGTCAGCAAAAATAGTGCCATTATCTATAACCTTTCCTGTAAAAGGCTTAACCACCAGTGGATTAAATCCATTTTTTTTATTCCCATGATGATTAATGTGGAGACTAATGTCAGGGTGACTGAAGGGAAGGTTCACTCATACTTCATAATTTTGTAATGGCTGAGTGTTCTTTCTCTCACATCATGAAGCCAAGTCTGTTTTCTCTCTTTAAAAACTGAATTAGCTGAACATAGATGTTGACTGGTCGGTCCATACTCCCAGTCTGCCTCTCACTTTCCCTAGTAGGGTAGGTCTCTGGGGAAGCGGAGCTCCAGGACACATTGGTGGGGTCTTCAGTCCAGGGAAGCCTAGCCGGCATCCTGACCCTTCCACCTTCTGCAACTCACAAGGACCCTGGGTCCATGCTCCCAGAGGGATAGAGAATGGGAAAGCTATCAGGGGAGGGGATGGGATATGGAGATTGTGTGGTGGGAATTGTGTTGAGTTGTACCCCTCCTATCCTATGGTTTTGTTAATTTATCCTTTCTTAAATAAAAAATAAATAAAAAAAAAACTGAATTAGCTGTGAGGTTTTCTTTGGCAAATGAGCTAGAAAGCAGCACAAAGCAAGCAGAAGTATGACAAGTCTGTGTGTACTTAGTCTTCCTTGACCTCTCCATGCTCTTGAAAATTTTTATTAGTACAATCAGTGAACTTCCCAGCCTAGTCTGATGATGATGAAAATGGTCCAGCTACCCAGCTTTTCAAGGTCACAACCATGAAACCAGAATATACTGAGTCATGTATCCGACCTATAGATACATAGTTGTAACCTCCAAGGGCTGTGTCACAGGCTTAGGTAAATAAATGATTTCTGAGGCCAGTAGAATGGAACAGTTCTGCCTTTTTTCTGCCCAGATTTCTAGTCCTCCAAATCATGGTCTAAGTGTTTGTTACTTTAAACTGCTAAGTTTGTGGCTGTTAGGCATTGTTACCTTAAACATTAGTTGAGCAGATAACTAAGAATATTTAAAAGGGGGAATTCAGCGGTGGATCACCTGAAAGAGTACACACATTAGTATGAATAAGGACCTGGGTTCAAGGCCCTGTTCTCCCTTCAGTGGGGAAGCTTCATGATCTGTGGAATAGTGCTGTAGGTGTCTTTCCTTCTCTCCTTCCCCCCTCGCCCCCCCCCCAAAAAAAAAGGAAATAAAAAATAACTCTGAAAATGGTGGAATAGTGTAGACACTGAGCTCTGGTTGCAAAAACAAAAAGGTGTTCTGTGTTAAATCAGATGAAATTACTCCTCAGTTCAAAATCCTAAAAAAACAGTGTTCTTATAGGGTACAAAACTGTCCCTATTCTAGGGACTTCCTCCATCTTGGATCTGATCTGATATTATTATTCCTCTTGTTCAGGCTGTCTAACTCCATAGGAGTCCTGTTGTTACTCAAAGTTCATGAACACACTCTACCCCAAAGCCAGGGCATTGGCTCTTCTCTACCTCAGTGTGATACACCAATGGGGTTATTCCTTTGACTGAGAACACCTTCACTGAGGTTTTTTTTTTTTTTTTTTTATCATTTAAGAATTTTCTTCTCACTCCAAGCTTTGGGATACTTCTGTGAAATTTTTTAAATTTTTCATTCATGAAAGTTATGTGCCATTTGCTTTGCTTGTTCACAATGTTTGTTCAGGTTGCATAGCGTACAAAGGATTTGTGTGTGTGTGTGCATCTGCTAAATACTGTGGCCTTCCCATTGCATGTAACAACATGAGGCACAGGTTAAGTCCAAAGTTCTTATTTACTGTGTTAGTGAATTATGGAGTTAATGAGAAGACAACAACTGTAATTCACTTTTCCAAAAGCTTAGATTGGAGAGAAATCTGTTTTGGTTTGAGGCTAGAGAATGAATATGTTTAGGGCTTGTTGGTGGTACACCTGGTTAAGTGCACTTATTACCATGAACAAGGGCCTGGGTTCAAAACCCTCAGACCCCACCGGTAGGGGGGAAAGCTTCACAAGTAGTGAAGCAGTGCTGCAGGTCTCTCTCTCTCTCTTCTTTCAGTTTCTCTAATCTATCAATTAAAATAAATAAAAGTTTAATTAAAAAGGGGAATGATTATGTTTCAGTGTGTATGTGTCAACACACAGAGAGACAGGATATCCTGTCTTATTAATATTGGAAGGAACTGGAAGTTCTCTTTGTGTCTTCCCATTAATAAAAGTATTCACTCTGAATGAAAAAAAAAAAGAAATATGCATTTGCACTTTAAAAATGTGAAAAATTAATGGATGTTTCAAAAGGTCAGACTTACTGATTGCCCTTTAAATGTCGTCTTCTCGCTAAAATATGCCATATTTATGTGATGTGATCCTTTGTGTGGCATGAACTCTATTCTGGATTCAGACAGTTACAGTGTTTTACAATTCCATGTTTCACAAGTCAGAATGAAATAATCTCTTAGCAAAAGGAAGTTTGAGTGTAAAATTGGGCTTTGTCACTTGTCTTACTTCTTAGTAAACACACCTTTAATCTATTTGGTACTTTGACTATATTGCTTTTCCTGGAAGTTGCAAAGGTCAGAAAAGGCAATGCCTTTTTAAACAGACCCATTGAAAACATCACCTATTTGATTTGTCTGAAGAAGATTCATTTGATGTTTTCCTTTCTCCTCCCTTTGTAGATATGAAGATAATGAAAAGAAAGCTGTCCTGCACTCTGAACTTGCTGTGTTTAATTTTTTTCTTCATCATGATACTCACATTCTGAAATCACAGATCACTTACTATCATTAAGGCCCCTGACTAGGCACACCAGAGAGTAGTAGAAGTGTAATATGTAGGCATTGTCTTGCAAGGCTAACTTAGTAGTGAGAGCAGGTAGATAAATATGGTATAAGCTCTGAAAGTCCTATGTAAATTATTTTCTACATTTTCTTATTCCAAACAACCAAATCAAATAGTTGTTTATATAATTTCCTTCAATTGTTACAGCATTGTGTGTAATACCTTCAATGTGGCTAACAACAGCATTCCTTTCATTCTTTGTCCCTGTCTCATGACTTGACTTAAAAATAGCATGGGGTATCTTCCATTGAGAGGTCCAGGAACATAAACCACCCACAGTGCAATTTTTCCTTTCTGTCTCTGCAGGAAGAAACAGCACGAGACACAGAGGGTGGAGAACCTGTCTCCATTGCTTGCATGTGTAGGTAAAAACATAAATTCCTGCACAAAACCCACCATGAACTTTCTTCCATGTGTTTATAATAACCTGAGTTCCTGCCAGAGGGTCTGAGATTTGGGATCATTATGCTGTCCTGACTTAAAGAAGATCTTTGAAAAATCCTTTCTTCATTTCATTTGATTTTCTTTTATGTGTGATGCTGTGGACTTTTATTTTGCATCTTAGTATCAGGTGCTATCAACTTTGAAGGCTCTCGGTTTGACTTTTCAGTTGCTGTACGCTTGCAAACCCAGCTGAGTATCGACCATAGACGTGGCAGAGCTCAGGTGGTATTATTGTCAGTCTTCCAAGCTGAGAAGAAAACGCCCCAGGGAGACAGACACATATTAGAAATATATTTACAGCTGTACAAGTGTTGTGGTGAAAAAAAACAAAACACCAAATACCTTAAAGATGACATTCATTTGTCAAAGGCAAAGGGTAAGAAAATCAAAGCATATATGTATTGTTAGACTGAATTGGGTGCTTCTTATCATATGTTATGCCATCAAATGAAAAATCGTAATTCAAACTGGTTATGCGAGAGGGACAATGTGAAAGTTTATTTTCTCGGTGGGATCAACGCAGCATTATAGTTGAACAGCTGGGGGCAGGCAACAGCTAGCCTGATAAGGCTTTTTTTCATTCAGAGAGCAAGAGAGAGAGACAGGGGAAGACACCTCCCTGGAGTTTTTCTTAGAGTCTTTATTCTTTCATGTGGTGGTGGGGCTCAAACATGGGTCAAGCATGTGCAGACAAGCTACTCAGTGTGTTATCTCTCAGTCTTTTTTTTTTTCAAGTGTATCATAAAATATTATATTGCATTTGTCAATTTTCTCTCAGTCTTAGGTAGGAGGTTTGTTTGTTTGTGTTTTTTTTTTAATCTCTAAGGGCTAAAGAATAAAATAGTTCCCTGGTTCTTGTGTTATATTCTCACCTCTTGAATCAAATCCTATTAAGCTAGTTACTTAAACCTGTCATGCCGTGACTGGCAGGTTTGGCTAACATGCTTAATCTAGGGTTGAAGGTGTGCTCTTTCAGGTGCTACTGGAGTCTCATAGAATGAAGAAATGCACATGTGTCTATAGAAATCCAGGGGGAATTTGGAATAATCTCTGTGTAGAAATAAACAACTTACGCCAGTTACTTACTACAGAAGTGAATCACAACATTGCAGTTTATGAAGAATATTATGATAATTAAAGTTACAATGTTTACTCTGTGCTTAATTTCTTCTCTGCCTCTCATAAACTGAACATATAATAAAGTGTTATTATGGACAAAACTGCTTGCTTTCCAATTACTTCATATCACTTTTACAACCATTCACTCGGAGGAAAAATGCAATGTTTCTGTATAGCATACTATTTTTAAGACGATCCTTGATTCTTTAAAATTAGAACATAAAATTCACAAAAAGGGTTTTTAAAATCTATGTTGTTCTCTTTTGAGTACAAACTTTTAAAATTGATTTATTATTATTTTCCCTTTTATTGTCCTTGTTGTTGTAGTAGTTGTTGTTGTTATTGATGTCATTTATTAAAAAGGACAGAGAGAAACGGAGAGAGGAGGGAAGACAGAGGGGGAGAGAAAGATAGACACCTGCAGACCTGCTTCACCACCTGTGAAGTGACTCCCCTGCAGGTGGGGAGCCAGGGCTCGAACCTAGATCCTTATGCCGGCCCTTGTGCTTTGTGCCATATGCGCTTAACCCACTGTGCCACCGCTCAAACCCTAAAGTTTTGTTTTTTATCCCACGCTAAAAATGCTTTATAGAGAAAATCTAGCCTTGTTCAACATTATCCAAGTATTTTCCTATTAACTTCTGTCTAACAAGATCTTCAAAAAAAAAAAAAAAAAAACTATCGAACATGTCACTCTCTGATCTGCTAAACTTAATCTAAAAGTTACTTTGACTTCATCCAAAGTGTGACTCTGAGGATGTCAATACAGTTTTTTGGTTTGTTTTCAAGTAAAAGTTTCTCCTTTCATCTCACCTAGAGAATATGTAACAGAGACCTGGATTTGCTAAGATCCAATGGATGTATTCTCTTTAGTAGCCAGTATAATAATCAATGATTCATCGGAAACAGCCCCTTCCTGAATAGTGTGTTCTATAAGATATTCTATTTAGTCATCCAAATAGCCAAAACGTATTCCCTGCATATGTGTAATCTTCACTTGTATTTGTTGTTGGGTTGCGACACGGGGCAGAGAGGAGAGACTAGGAACTTGTGGCAGAATGGGAAGGCAAATCTTTATTCACGGGGATGCCCCAGATTTGGGTGTGAGTTCAGCCTTTTAGGCCACATGGAGCTAGCAAAATGGCCGCCTCCCATTATGCCCACCAGCCTTCTCTAGGTCTTCTCCGGGTCAGGATGCTGAAGAAAAAAAGGGAAAGGAGAGGGGGGAAAGAGAAGGGGAAGAGAGAGAAAGAGCACAAATAGGAGCGATTTTTATAGGAAGATTCTGGAAGTGGCAAGTCAGATGGGATTGGCTAGGCAAGGGGGTGGAGAGAGGCAAAAGGCATGCTGGGAAGGTGGAAGCGTCCTTAGCAACTGTTGCAATGGTTTTAACTGAATTAGCAATACCCTGAGGGGATAACGTGGTGGGGATCTGTAAATAATACTTGCATGGAAATATAGTGGTTTGTGGGCCCTGCCAATGTTCAACCACATCTGCACAATTTCTCAACAATTTGTGGCTCACTATTACCCAAAAGATAATATTTGCCTAAGATCCAAGAGTAGTAAAGTTGTTCCTTATTCTTGAATGAGGTAAATTTTGGAAATTCCTAAGTACTGGGACTGGTTGCCACATGGACCCATTGATCACATATTAGAGGGTTGGAACTTCCAGACTCACTCATAGAACTTCCCAGGAGATTGCAGGTGTAAGTCAGTTATCAGTTCTTAAAGCAAAGGATCCTTGGGAAGGAGAGTTGGAAGGAGGTTTAGGCAGGGGCTGTGTATATGGTGGGGAAGGGGCTTGGGGTCAGTGTGCATGATGGTGGAAAAGGACTAAGTTGGAAGTGAAAATGTTTTGAAGACACCAATCATGGTGAAATGAGAAATTTTACTCATGTGTCATCAACTGTACTGTCAACTATTAATCCCCAACAAAATGATTAAAAGCAAACAGGTAAAAAAGAATTAAAAAAGAAAAAGCAAGAGTACAGGATATGGAGAACACTCATGTTGGTACACTTGGAGCTTTGGAGATGGTTTCACCTCTGAAGAGGAAACAGACGCTTTGTGTCCCTCCCACAGGCCTTGCTTTAATCATATCTTCCATCTGACTGTTCTTGAGTTATATTCTTCCATAATGAACCAGTCTTTAGACAGTAAAAATGTTTCTCTGAGTTCTGTGAACTGCTATAGAAAATTAATTGAACCTGGGGCCATGGGTTATGGGGTCTCTAATAATTAAAAGTCAGAGAGTTAGAAGAACAGCTCTCTCATGGGATGACAGTGGTCACTTCAAGTTTGAGGGCACTCTGTAATAGGTTGGTCAGAAGAACAGCTAACAGCCTGGGATTGAAAATGGTAACTGAGGGGACAGGTAGTAGCACAGCTGGTTGAGTGCATACATTACAGTGCACAAGGACCCAGGTTCGAGCCCTGGTTCCCCACATGCAGGGAGAAAGCTTTTTGAGTGATGAAGCAGGGCTGCAGCTGTCTCTCTGTTTCCCCTTTCTCTCTTGATTTCTGATGGTCTCTACCAAATAAATAAAGGTAACCAAAAGTTTTCTTAAAAAAAAAAAAAGATAATGGCAACTGAATTGAAAGTTAGCCTTGGGATACCGAACCCTTAAATTGTGTACTCTTATTATTTATCCAGATTTTAGGCACATGAAGTTGCCATGGAGAGAGAGAGAGAGAGAATTTGGCTTCAGGATTTCCTTCACCTCTCACTCTAGGCGAGTGCAGCCGTGAGTGTTTGCATGAGAACAGGAGTCTGTGTAAACCGCTTGCACACTCATCCTGGAACTTCATGGATTCGCACTTCCATTATGTCCACTCATCTTATTTCTCATGTGCTCTTCCTTGCAGCTTTTTTTCTTCTTATTTTCTCTGGAATTACTTCTTGTGCCTCCCCCCGCCCCCCCAAATCCTAAGCAAATTGTCTATGCTGTCTATTTTATAAAAGAATTAAGAGGACATCATTATGCTTCTTATTGCAATACTTTCACGCTTGCATGGCTTGTTTATTTGCATTAGGGGTTGGTTTCCTGGCAACGTGAATTTCACTTTTCATCTCTGTGCAAGTCCAGTTCTGGGGTCTATATCATTAAATAGTATCATCTTCTACGTCAAATACCCTAGAGTCAATCCTTCAATAGTTTATTGAAAGCCTGCATCAGATTATGAAGCCTCCATGAGGACATAAAGGATGTCCACCTTATATGTTATCAACCCCACAGCATTTATACCAGTGCCTGAGAAGAGTGGTATTCTCAGTGAATATTCACAAAATGAACACAGATAAATCAGCATAAATGGATTGGGTAATGTCAAAGAACTAGGTCAACAGTGAGACTTGATCCTCTTAGCCCAGGATTAATTGTTAGTTTCCTACAATCTCCAGTGTGATTCTAATGTGTATCAGGGCTGGGAAGCTTGCACCTAAATTCATAGGATCTACCAAAATTCTACAGTTATGGCGAACTCTACACCAGACTTTTTTTTTTTTCTCTTCTCTGTGCAAAACTATCTCTTCCTTTGTGAGTTAGAACACTGATTTTGCCAGACCACATCACCCTTGTATTACTACTATGAAATTACAAGGCACTTTCATTGCTTAGGAACTCTAGTGCCTGGTTATGAGTCTGGCATTATTGCAAATGGTTTTATCGTTATTGTGATCATCATGCAAAACCCTGCCTGATAAGACATCTTAACTGCCAGATTCTGGTGAAATTAACTCGTCCATCCACCGCACCGAAATCTTAATGGGTCAGTCTTTGTATTATGACTAGGAAATGGTCAACGTGTGTGTGTGTGTGTGTGTGTGTGTGTGTGTATGTGTGATGGATTTGGTTCTAGAAAAATGAGTAAATTCATAAAGAAAAGTTAAAGGTGTATCAGCACGAAGAGCTCACATCTATTACATCTATTGCTTTTCTACTATCACTGCAGTTGTTGCTATAGTTAACCAGGGAACTGTCACTGCTTTGTGTTGTATGATACTGCTCTAGTTAATGAAGAGTGGAGGAACATCCCAGGACTTGAGATTTCATGTATTCCTGTGCCTTTCGTTAGCTAGCCTCAAATCAGAGAGCCTGTCATTTTGGCATTGTCAGTTGTGAGAATAACACTGTACATGTTTACACAAATAAGTGTGTGTTCTACAGATATTGAAAATGATACGGTGCCATCTGTATATCAGTTAAATATGGACTCACGCTCATTTTTCCAACTAATGTATTACCATATGAATAACTCCTGATTACCTATAAAGCTCATTGCTATAAAACGTGTTTCCTATTAGTGCTCTCTGTTTACTTGCATTATTTTTGTGTTCATAGGCAGCAAAATGAGAAAGCTTAAATTATACTCCTGTGTGATAAAAATATCAACTAGAGCACAGATCCCAAGTATAGTTCCTTTTGTCTTTAGTGATTCCATTCTATTACAAATACATATATGTCTACAACACCTCATTCTCTTCACTGAGGTTGTTTAACTCTAGTAATACAGTTAGACTTTATTGTCAGGCTTGACTTCCCTTGTTGGGGTTCCTCAACTGCCTAAATAACTGAAAAATAATCTCTTTATTTTTGTTGTTGTCAAGTTATATGAGTTTTGATGGTATATAACATCTTACATATGGAACCACAATATCATACAAAACAAATTTACATTAAAGATTACCTTTTCATCTCCCCTTCCAATATTTATAGAACTCTGGCAGTATCAGATCATTTAAAAAAATTTCTTTATTGGGGAGTTAATGTTTTACAGTTGACAGTAAATACAATAGTTTGTACATGCATAAAATTTCCCAGTTTTCCATATAACAATACAATCAGTATCGGATCATTTTCCCGTCATCATAGTTTTGTGTTTTCCACGTCCGAAAGTTGAAATAACACAATGCACAATCTTATTTTGACTTCTTTCATGTAGCTACACACGTTTAATCACTTTCATATCTTTTCGGTGTGTTCATTTGAATAGCTCAAGTCATGTGTATGAATGGATAATAATCCATGGTATGAATGTATCAAAGTGTGTTTATTTCTGAAGCTGATGAAGGTCATCCTGCCTGGTTACAGGCTTTGGAAATTGAGAAGAAATCTTCCTTAAACACTTGTATGAAGGTTTTTGTATAAAGAATAGGATTTCAAAAACACTGACTACACACTTAGCAGCCTAATTGATGGATAACATGGGAAAAGCATGCCTTATGCTTAGGAGACAAACTGTCTAATAAATTAGTTATACCATCTTTAATTCTCACAAGCACTATCTGGAATTCTCTGCTGTTCCACAACCTCACCAGCATGTAGTGCTACCAGTTCTCTCCTTCTTTCCTTCCTTCCTTCCTTCCTTCCTTCCTTACTTCCTTCTTTACTTCCTTCCTTCTTTCCTCCCTCCATTCCTTCTTTCCTTCCTTCCTTCCTTTTTCTTTCAAAAAAAATTTCACCATCCCAATAGTGTATAGTCTTATTGTTCAACTTTTATATTTTTGATAACACATAATGTTGAGACCTTAACTATTTGTAATCTGCATATTTCCTTGGTAAAGTATATGTGTGATAGATCTGTTTTACTTGGTTTTGCCTTTGTTCTTGACTTATTTGATTTTGGGGGGATATTTTTTGGCTAAAAGTTATTTATTTATTATGCAGTAGTTCGCAAACTTTATCTTCCAGTCTGTGTGACATTCTCACCCCATGAAAAATTATTCCTATTGAGTAGAATTTTAAAATTTTAGTGAAGTCTACTGTATTAGCTTTACTCTTTTTAGGACCATACTTTGATAGTGTAGCTAAAAACTCATTACCAAATTCATGGCAAAAATGTTTTCTCTTTTTGTTTTTTATTCTAGATGTTGAGTAATATTGTTTATTTATACTAAGGTGTATGATATGTATAACATATTTTGGGTACTTAAATATAAAAGAAGAGGGTCTATGTTTGGCTTTTTTTGTTTGTTTGCTTCCAGCGTTCTCGATGGGGCTTGGTGACTATACTGTGAATCCACTGCTCCTGATGGCCATCTTTTCCCATTGTTGTTGTTGCTGCTGCTGCTGCTGTTGTTGCTAGATAGAACAGAGAGAAATCAAGAGGAGGGAAAGCTAGAAAGGGGGAGAGAAAGATAGACACCTGCAGACCTGCTTCACCGCTTATGAAACAACCTCTCCCATCAAGAACCCCTCCCTCCTGCAGGTGGTGAGCTGGGGCTTGAACTGAGATCCTTACTCTGGTCTTTGCTTTGTTCTATGTGCATTCAACCTGGTGCCTGGTACGCTACCTTATGTTTGGCTTTTCTTTGTTTGTTTTAGTACTTTTTAAAATTTATAAAATGGAAATATTGATACATCTATAGGATAAGAGGGGTGCACTTCTGCACAATCCCTACCCCCAGAACTCCATATCCAATCCCCTCCGTTGAAAGTTTCCCTATTCTTTATCCCTCTGGGAGTTTGAACCCAGGATCACTAGTGAGTGCAGAAGGTAGAAGTCTGGTTTCTGTAATTGCTTCTCCACTGAACATGGGCACTGGATGGTCAATCCATACTCCCAGCTTGTCTCTCTCTTTCCCTAGTGGGACAGGTCTTTAATAATGCATGGATGTTAAGCTATTTCACTATGTTTGCTGAAAAGGCTGTCCTTCACTGAATTACGTTTATTCTGGAAGATCAGTGAACTGTATTTGTATGGATGTATTTTGGGGATCTTTGTTCTATTCCATTGATCCATGTGTCTATTTATTTATCAACATCATATCTGTGGCATCATTGTGGAATTAATATATTCTGCAAGCCTTGAGAAAATCATCAGCCTTTAAACACTTGAGAGACCACCTTCAATAATGTGAAACCACTGGATGTGTGTCATATCTGACCCTAATTACAAACAGAATCTTGAATGAAATTTTGAGTTTAGATTGATGTCCACAATTGAAAGTTATTTCTTCTGTCCTACGCTTGGATACTGAGTATGTCTTTAATGTAGAAAATGATAGCTTATTGTGACAACAGAACTTTCCTCAGTAACAGACATTTGACCTACAAGAAAGGCTTACACCATCATGCATATCCTTCATGGTTTAGTTGGTGTTTTGTTAACTTAAGTATCTCTAAATATCTTATACTTTTTAAAAATATGGACCATTAACAGTGTCTTTTAAATGTGACTAAATAAAACAGCGTCACTGTCCTACGATTGTGTTCATTGTTTGCAAACCAATAAAATTAATTCAAAACCATTCTTCCTTGATGTTTTCTCTTTATACATAATCCCCTTCTATTTTTTGCTATGGCCCTTGGTGAACCCTTGCATACATTTTACTATTGGCTATTCTACAAAAAGATTGTTGAATTCCAGAATAGTTGGTAATTCAAAAATAAAGACTATGGCTATTAATAAGTCAAAGTTGCCAGGTGAAGCTTAGACACCAAAGCTTAAGTTTTCAGGCTTCTATTTGTTTAATTAATTAGTTAATTAATTAATTAATGGTGTCACAGTCTCATGCAGACATATTTTCATGATGCCTGGCTGACATTTTCAGATAGGCAGCACAGGGCAGAGATACACTGAGAGGGAGAGGAATTCCAGCACAGAAGCTCTTCCTAGCACTATAGAAACCACTCTCTTGTGGTTCAGGGGACATGGAACTGGGCTGTCCACATGGTACATCAGGCACCTGCTGAGGTGAGTTATTTCACTAGAGCCTGGTTCTATATAAAACAAACAAATCTCTGGGTTCCAATAGAACCTTTTAGGATTCTGCTTGGTAGAGTTTCAAAAATATTATGTAGTTTGACTTTCAAGTCAAATTCACATTTATTTTATATTTTCTAGCTTTTATGCATAATGGGTATTCAAAGTATACAGGATACTTTATAAAGAGGAGAGAAGCACAGCAGAAAATAGGAGCTCTGGGTGCTTATCTGAACTTAATCTTTCTTTCTTTCTTTCTTTCTTTCTTTCTTTCTTTCTTTCTTTCTTTCTTTTTTCCTTTAAGGTTGTTGCTGGGGCTCAACCCCAGCAATATGAATCCACTGCTCCTGGCAGCCATTTTTTTCATTTTATTGGATAGAACAGAGAGAAATTGAGATAGAAGGGGAGAGAGACAGAGAGAGAGAAAGGAGAAGAAGAAGAAGAAGAAGAAGAAGAAGAAGAAGAAGAAGAAGAAGAAGAAGAAGAAGAAGAAGAAGAAGAAGGAGAGGGAGAGGGAGAGGGAGAGGGAGAGGGAGAGGGAGAGGGAGAGGGAGAGGGAGAGGGAGAGGGAGAGGGAGAAGGAGGAGAAAGAGAAGAAGAATGGAAATAGACACCTGCAGACCAGCTTCACTACTTATGATACATCACCTGCAGGTGGGAAGCTGGGGGCTCGAACCCAGATCTTTGCATGGGAGCTTATCTGAACTTAATCTTTAGTGCTTGATGTCACCAAATAATATTTGCCTCTCAAGTGCTCCCTTAGCTCCTACTTGAAGTACCAGTGTTAGAATAAGTGTTAGATTAAATTTCCACTCTTGCAGTGCCGAATATTTCCAAATGTATCTGTGTTTTGTTGTTAATTATGGTTTAGGTCTTACTTGACCTCTCCATCATCTTGGAAATCTTTCTTAGTGCAATCACTGAGCTTCCCAGCCTAGTCTGATGATAATGGAAATGGTCCATCTGTCCAGTTTTTCAGGGTCACAACTATGTAACCTGAAGATACTGAGTCATGTATCTGACCTGTAGATACAGAGTTATAAAATCTGAATGGTAAGTCACATGTCTGATCAAAAGTTAACCACGGACACATATATGGGATCTGAGACAAGTAGAAGAACAGGTCTGATAGACAGAAATAAAAAGGAAAGAGAATGAGAGATACTCACAACACTGCTCTATTGCTCATGAAGCTTCTCCCTTGCAGCTCGGAACCGAGGACTTAACCTGAATTCTCCTGCATGGTAACATTTTGTGCTCTGCCAGGCACTAAATTATTTTGCCCAGACCCAAAATAAATATTAGTTTAGAACATTCCCAGTCACATAAATCACGACATTCACTATTATTCTCTATTTTTGTATCATTTTGTATCTTAATGAAATAATTATTTGAATTGATACTTTTCTTTCATTCATTAATTTTTTTAAATTATCTTTATTTATTTATTGGACTGAAACAGCCAGAAACCAAAAGGGAAAGGTATGATAGAGAGGGAAAGTGACATAGAGACACCTGCAGTAGTGTTCTGCTATTTGCCAAGCTTTGCCCCTGCAGGTAGGGACCAGGGGCTTGAACCAGAGCCCTTGAGTGCTGTAATGTGTGTGCTCAACCAGGTGCACTGCACTGCCACCTGGCCCCACTACCTTCCTTCCTTCCTTCCTTCCTTCCTTCCTTCCTTCCTTCCTTCCTTTCTTTCTTTCTTTTCTATTTCTTTCTTCTTTCTTTCTTTCTTTCTTCCTTTCTTCCTTTCTTTCTTTCTCTTTTTGTTACCAAAGATATAACAAACTTAGTGCTGGCACTATGAATCCATCACTGTGGGAGGTCATTTTCTCCTTCCTTCTATTTTATTAGTAGAACAGAAAAAATTGCAGGGGGCATATAGAAAGGGAGAACAGTAGATGCCTGCAGACATACCTCATCGCTCATGAAGCATTCTATCTACCCTACAAATAGGAAGCAGGAGCTTGAACCTAGATCCTTGGGCATGGTAACCTGTACATTCAACTGGGGGCCACTGCCTGGTCCTCTGAACTGATATTATTCTATTGGTCTTTGGATACCAATACTTGTAACGGAAGTTCAATTATGTTAGCTAACCTTTTAAAAAGTCTGCTTGAACATGCATCTGGTACATGGTATTTTCACTGTTCAAAGTCCTAATCCTTCTTGTTTTAAAAATAAATAACTTTGGGAGTTGGCTGGTAGCACAGCAGGTTAAGCACAAGTGGCACAATGCTCAAGGACTGGCGTAAGGATCCCGGTTTGAGCCCCCAGCTCCTCACCTGCAGGGGAGTCGCTTCATGGGCGGTGAAGCAGGTCTGCAGGTGTCTATCATTCTTTCCCCGTTCTGTCTTCCCCTCCTCTCTCCATTTCTCTCTGTCCTATCCAACAACAATGACATCAGTAACAACAACAGTAAAACAACAAGGGCAACACAAATAAATAAATAAATATTTAAAAAATAATCCCCCCCAAATAAAGTAAAATAAATAAATAACTTGATTAGGGACGTGTCTCAGTGGGTAGAGTACAGGGCTTGCATGCATGAATCCTAGAGCTCAAGCCTTGGTAGTGTCCTAGTCTCTTTCTCTCAATCTCTCTCTCTCTAGGTAAATAAATAAGTCTTGGAAGATGTTTTTTCAAAAAAAAAGTTTATTCATTTTTATGAAATGGACAGATGGATATCAAAGCACTGATCATCTCTGGCATATGACAATGTTGGGAACTGAACCTGCAACCTTTAGGATCTCAGGTCTACATGCCAGCTACACTAGGTCTATGAAACCTGCCCAGTGCTAGCCCTTACACTGCCTAGGAAAGCATTCACAATATGGTCCTTAGCAAAGCTCTTGCCCCTTCAGCCACGGTCCTACTTTCTTGCTCACTGTACTGTGTGCACCATGAAGCTCTCGTGTGCTGCTGGGGATCAAGTCCAGAGTCTGAGGCTCACTGAGACCTGTGGTATTTAGCAGGTCCGACCGGCTGAGTCATCTCTCAGGATCAGAGGGTTGATTTTGATAGCACTTCTCAATACAGTACACATTGCTAATAGCCTCCCGCCAACTATAATATTTCTTTGGAAAAAAAATAACCTTTGACCATTTGTTGAAAAGGTAATTTTAGGGAGCCAGATGGTGGTGCACCAGGTTAAGCACACATGTTACCGTGTGCAGGGACCTGGGTTCAAACTTTGACTCCCCACCTGCAGGGGAGGGGCAATGAGGAGCATCTGCAGGTATCTTTCTTTTTCTCCCTATCTCCCCCACCCCTCTCACATCCTCTCTGTCCTGTGTAATAAAATGGAAAGAAAGGAAGAGAAGTAGTGGGCCACTTGAAGTGGTGGATTCATAGAGTCCCAGTGATAATTTTCTTCTTCTAGCGTTTGCCCTTCTTCCGTAGCCAGTCGACAGCGTCAGGTTGAGCCTGATGTCAAGTTTCGAGACCTCCTTTGAATCTGGAGAGGTGGCAGTCGTTGACTATGTGGGTCATAGTCTGTCTGTAGCCACAGGGGCAGTTCGGGTCGTCTCTGGCTCCCCAGCGATGGAACATAGCGGCACACCAGCCATGGCCTGTTCGATAGCGATTGAGGAGGGCCCAATCATAACGTGCTAATGATAGTGGCAATGACATAAATAAATATATATATATATATACATATATATATATATAATGGAAATTGTACAAGAGTAGCTTCTTTTCTATTACTTTTCTTTTTAAAAAATATTTATTTATTCCCTTTTGTTGTCCTTGTTGTTTTATTGTTGTAGTTATTATTGTTGTCGTTGATGGATAGGACAGAGAGAAATGAAGAGAGGAGGGGAAGACAGAGAGGGAGAGAAAAAGATAGACACCTGCAGACCTGCTTCACCGCCTGTGAAGCGACTCCCCTACACAATAATACAGGTGGGGATTCGAACCTGGACGGGATCCTCATGTTGGTCCTTGCGCTTCGCACCACCTGCGCTTAACCCGCTGCACTACCGCCTGACTCCCTACTGTTTCTTTTTAACCTATATTGCCTTTAAAATATCTCTCACTTTTAATTTTTTGAAAATGTCAAAGCAATGACATGATGACCCCTTAATGGTTCCTAGTTCTCTTCTGTCTTGGTTTATTGATTTCCTTCCCCATTAAGCAGATTAAGTTCCAGTTAGTCTTGAGTGAATGGTGAATGATAAGATAAGGAATCAAGCAAAGTGAATGATATATTTGTGCTAGATGCATACAGAATGCAGTGCAGGTAATACTGTTATAATGAATTCAAAATCCTCAATTTAGTGTGTTGTTCTATCTGACTTTTTTAGAAAGCATACAATGGAGTCAGGGCAAGCAGAGTTGACATCAAGTAGAATAAACAAAATCAGAGCAATTGGAAATCTCCTCACTCACTTGCTTTATTCCAAAGTATCTCCCTGTCCTTTCTACAAGATGTCTTAAACTTATCATCTGTTGCTTATTAGCATATAAAGGCAAGCTTCTGCTAAAAACTTCAAATACCTCATGTGGGAGAGATATCGTATGAATTCATTATCAGTTATTAACGACGAAGCAGGGATTAGATAAAGTAGGGAAGCCATGACAGAGAGACAGAGATGGTGGCTAAATATGATGGTGGTAAAGGGTTGTAGATGTATGGGTTAAAAGCACATGGCATGAAACATAAGGATCCTGGTTTGAGCCCCCAGCTCCCCACCTGCAGGGGAGTCGCTTCACAGGCAGTGAAGCAGATCTGCAGGTGTCTTTCTCTCCCCCCTCTCTGTCTTCCCCTCCTCTCTCCATTTCTCTCTGTTCTATCCATCAACAACAATAATAAAAACAATAGCAACAAGGGCAACAAGAGGGAAAAAATAAAAAGAAATAAAATAAAAAGAACCTGTAATGTTTTTGTTTTTTTAAAAAAGAAAAAAAGAGGGGAAGAAAGACAGTTCAAGATTGGTGAGGTCCTGCTTGACTGTGTATGTTCTACTGATGAGTCTGTATCATAATCTTTTGACTCATTTGATTAGATCTTTGATATAAATTATCAGATTTATATGCAAATTTAATTCTATCTCTGCTTTGATTCAACAGAAATATTGGACTATACATTTCCTCTTTGTGTCTCTTCTGTGATTCTCTATAGAAGAGAAGTGTTTTTTGTTTTTGTCCTCTGGACAAATATGGCACCCCAGTAGGTATTTCGTATAAGGACAGTTTAATAAGGTTGACATGAAGAGTTACCATTCTGAGTATGTCTCTAGAATAAATTTAAGATGTTTAGTGACATGTGTGAATGTTTAGGCAATTTGGAATATCTCCTAAAAATCAAGTTTCACTCAGGTATGTCTTTTGTTAGTATGCTCTTTGAAGATATAGCTCATGTAAACATGTTTTTAGTGCATTATGCAAATTTTGTCATTTTAATTTGCATGAAACAAAAACATTCATCAGAACTTGTTCGGTTTCACCACAATATTAGTAACCAAACCCTCATTTTTCATTTTAATTAATTTTGTCCCTCATGTTAAAAGTGTGCACTGTAATAGTGAGAGAGACCAGAGATTCTGGAAAAATAGCTCACCTGGATAGTATGCTGTCTTGTCATGTATGAGATCCAGGTCTGAGCCCAGGTCTTGCTGCACTGGAAGAAGCTCTGGTGCAGTAGTATCTCTCTCTCTCTCTCTTCCTCCCCCCCCCCCCATTTAAAAAAGTTATTTTTGAAACAGTGAAATTCTGTCTAGGACAAAAGAAGAGACCAGAACAATAGTCCATCAGTTTTGTTTCTGTCTTTCTTTATACACCAAGCCAAGAGTAAAAACTAGGGCCTTACACTTACAAGGCAAGCACTCTTTCAGTGAGTCAACTTCCAGTCCCCCCCCATTTTAATAGGCCCAAAATAGCACAAAAATAGAGGTCACTGTCACTCAGATCTGAAAATAATCTATATGTTCTTAAACCACATTGTTGTCAGTTCGATTCTCCATTAAGATATTGACTTAGAAAATTTAAGAAGCATAAAAGTTTTTCATTTTAAGACATGCATCACATCTTATTGCAGTCTGTAAATTTAGGCAGATGTAGGAGTTCACAAGTAGTGTGAGCACAAGTCCAGGTTTTTGCTCAATCTTTCTGTTTAGTAATGAGGGGCAACACTAAAAATATACTTGCAGACAACTCTGAGTTAATATTTTCAGCATGGGTGAGACCCTGAGATTCCATATGGACCCATCACGAGAGTGTGTTTTTGCTGTGTTCTCCAAAATCAGCCTGCTAAATGAGCCCTTGATTTTGTTTAGAAGCCTTCCTCAATGTTCAGGACTATGTGGGCTAAGTACCTTCATCAAGGACACTCGCTAAGTTTCACAGGAAAGACTTACATAAACTGTACCTGAGTAGCTTGCCTACGTCCAACAGAAGTGACTGAAATTAGGATCCTTCCTGTAATTAAGTTTCAAATTTAAGCTCTTTTAGTTGGACCAAAGATTTGTGGCATCCAAATGCTTGAATTCTGCTGAGAAAGCTTCTTAGCCAAGCCAGCCTCTCTTACCAGATGAATCATTTGTTTGCTTCATTTCTTCTTAAGACCTGTGAGGGGTTTCCAAGCTGTCCCTCTTGCAGCAGATGGAATACTCACAGGAGTCCATCCCTATAGCAACCACAGCTGCACTGGGCAACCAGTGCTCCACTGATTTCCAAATTACATGTGAGGCCACTGGAGTCTGCAAAATCTTTCTTTTCACACAGTTCTCGCTGATGCTATTTGAATAATGCTATATGACTGGTATGGCCTCTATCTCAGAAACAATGGCTACCTTGTATCTCACTTAAGAGAATACTCAACCTAAAAACAGAGGGAGAAAGAGTAAGAAAGCAGTGGGCGGGAAGCAGCACAGTGGGTTAAGCACACATGGCACAAAGCGCAAGGGCTGGCATAACGATCCCAGTTTGAGCCCCCAGCTCCCCACCTCCAGAAAGATAAGTGTCTATCTTTCTCTCCTCTCTGTCTTCCTCTTCTCTCTCAATTTCTCTCTGTCCTATCCAACAACAACAACAGCTATAACAATAACAACTACAATAAGGGCAAATGGGAAACAGTGTCCTCCAGAAGCAATGGATTCATAACGCAGGCACCAAACCCCAGCAATAACCCTGGAGGCAAAAGAAAAAAAAAAGAACAGGAAAGCTTTCAAGGGAGTGAGTGGATGGAATATGGAACTCTGGTGGTAGGAATTATGTGGAATTATACCCCTTTTATGCTATAATTTTGTTGATCATTATTAAATCATTTAAAAAATACTAAAACAAAGAACAGAATCACTCTTGAGGAAAACACTAGCATTATGACTGGGTGATTTCCCACTTCAATGTTATATTCTAAGTATTCAGCTTACAGCATATGACAAGACTTGCCGTAGGCCAATTCACATCATGGGGCTTCATGGTGGTTCACTTGGCTGAGTGCACATTTTACAATGGGTAAGAACCTAGCTCAAGGGAGTCGGGCTGTAGCACAGCCACAGCGGGTTAAGCGCAGGTGATGCAAAGCACACGGACTGGCATAAGGATCCCGGTTCAAACCCCGGCTCCCCACCTGCAGGGGAGTCACTTCACAGGCAGTGAAGCAGGTCTGCAGGTGTCTGTCTTTCTCTCCCCCTCTCTGTCTTCCCCCTCCTCTCTCCATTTCTCTCTGTCCTATCCAACAACGACAATAATAACTACAACAATAAGACAACAAGGGCAACAAAAGGGAATAAATAAATAAAATAAATATTAAAAAAAAAAAAGAACCTAGCTCAATTACCTAGTTCCCACCTGAAGGGCAGAAGCTTCATGCTGCAAGTCTCTCTCCCTCTCTGTTTGTCCTTGCTCTCTCACTGTCTTTCTGTCTTAACAAATAAACAAATAAATAAATATAGACATAAAAGAGATAAGTGTATATCATTGTAATGTGACCCCTTTGATTAAAATAGGGGTCATTATAGCATTCTCATGAAGATTTTCTTCAGTAGTAGCTTTAATATGGAACAGTGAATTGAATTCAAGACTGAGTCTAGGGTACCCATCTAGGGCAGTAGTAAGAATTCACCAGGGGTTGGCATATCCTGGGCAGATATTTTACAATGCTTTCTAGTGATATTTTTTGAGATTCTATGAATAATCTTGATACCTGAAAATAAAGACCCTCATAAAGTCATAGCTTGGATTGTACAATGCAAATATTGCTTGATTATTCAAATGCAATCAGTTTAATGGCTTTTAAGAGAGTGTCTTGTTTTGGTGAGAAGTAATGGTGTTAAATTTGTAGTTTGAAGGGTAACTTGACTGTAGATGATGAAAGTATTTGACTCTATATAAAACTTGTAGTAAGTGTGACTGAGAAATCTCAGTTTGGCAATGTGTGTGATTTCATCTTTTTTAAAAAAAATTTTTATTATTATTTATTTTTCCTTTTGTTGCCCTTGTTGTTTTTCATTGTTGTTGTAGTTATTGTTGTTGATGTCATCGTTGTTGGATAGGACAGAGATAAATGGAGAGAGGATGGGAAGACAGAGGAGGGGAGAAAGACAGACCTGCTTCACCACCTGTGAAGTGACTCCCCTGCAGGTGGAGAGCCGGGGCTCGAACCAGGATCCTTATGCCAGTCCTTGCACTTTGTGCCATCTGTGCTTAACCCGCTGTGCTACTGCCAGAGTCCCTGTGTGATTTCATCTTGAGTAAGATCTCTTGGGTCTAGCTTTCCACCCCTGAGCCCATACTTCCTCTTGAAGCTGAGCTAGTCTGAAGATGGAAACAATAGTGCAACAGAATTCCTATTAGTGTAAAATTTACTTTTTAATTTACTTTTAGTGTAATTTTACTTTTTATGTATTTCTTCTCTCATTTCTTTTCTTTTTTCTTCTTTCTTTTGTTTTCTTTTCTTTTAATATTGCCACCAGCATTATTGCTGGGGCTTAGTGCCAGCACTACAAATCCACTGTTCCTGGTGACCATTTTTTCTTTCTATTTTATTTGACAGGACAGAGAGAAATTGAGAAGAGAAGGAAAGTAGAGAGGGAGAGAGACAGAAAGCCGCCTGCAGACCTGCTTCATTTACTGTGAAGTGACTCCTTATAGATGGTGAGCAGGACTTGAACCCAGGTCCTTGCACATGGAACTATTTGTGCTACCTCCTGGCCCGCACATTACACATTTCTATATCAAGAGCAGCATCATTTTGTGGAAACTTGATGAACTAAAGAGACTTTGATGCCAAGATGGAAGCGTACAGCACCTCCCACTTTTCCTCAGCAGACTTCAACTTTACCCATACAACAGGAAGATTCAATATTTGGTGGTTGCAGGACAATCTCTTGTAAATCAAAGGTGGGTAACTTAATTTAAGGTTACATCTAGGTTACAATGATGGGTTGACAAGGAAAGTAGTCTATTATTTTGACGGTGTCTGTATCATTCCAAATATCCACTTGGTTTCCATCACAGAGACCACATATCCAGACGGCAGATGGGCATTTCGTTTTCCCTATGTTTTTGGTGTCAGATAAGCACAGTTTTCATGGCATGCACACACTGGAATAGGAGTGCATATGGTTTGAGTATTTTGTACGTATAGGGTAGAAATAGACCAGAGCATAAAGTGGAAAAGGATGGCATCCGGCATCGGCCCATCTTGAACTCTCTCCAAGGAGGTTTTTAAGTTCCCGACAGTATACAACAAAGGTACTCATTCTACACAGGTTTGTTTGTTGCGTGGACCACTAATGTGAACCTTGAGGGTAACATTACAAGAAAAGCTCTGTTTTTTGTTTTTTTTCCCAGAGAAATGTTCCCTTGCCAGCGAATTCCATCCAGTCCCCACATGCACATTTGTTAAGCTGACAGCTGTTCTCTGTTATTATTACTCTCAGTCTGGAAGTTGGATCCACAGAGGAGTCACTCTCTCCAGGGTGAGAGGTAATCAGAGACAGCTGCCACCAAATGGATCCTGTTGGTTGCTGCCGCTGCTCTACAGGACTGTTCTTTTTATCTGCCTTGTCCCAACCCTTTGGTTGTCCAATTGTACACAGGTACTTTACTCCATATAGAACTCCTTTGGATTCTGACAGCTGTGATTTGCTGAGGAGCACTAGATGCACCTACCACTTCTCTTTCTTAGTGCACATCAATCAGGTGTGGAGTCCAATGGAAGGTGCTGGAGAAAGGTACTGTTGGGCAGTAGTGCACCTGATCTAACACAAATGTTCCAGTGCACGGTAACCCGACTTCAAGCCTTCAGCCCTCACCTGCGGGGGGAAGGAAGCTTCATAAGCCAAGATGCCGTGCTGCAGGTGTATCTTCTTTTGCCCTCCCTACCTCCCAATTTCCTTTCAATTTCTCTCCGTCTCTATCCACAGTCAATCAATCTGTTAAAAAGTAAAGTCAAACACTGTCACACAAGCTTTCGCAGGAAGGAAAAGATTACTGTTGTGAGAAGTGTGATGAAATCAGGTGCAGTGTTCACATCTGTCTTTCTGTCCATGTTGCAGGGAATAGCATACAGATAGAAGAAACAGCTTGATATGTTTATTTTAGATAAGAGAGATTTTCATGAAAATTAGGAATTGGATTTAAGAACAAGTAAATGGGGCCTTGCAGAGAAGCAGGAAGTCAGTTTCAGAACAGAATGGACATCGTGAGGTAATCATGTTATCTGGTTTCCTTGTTTATTGTGCTTTTCTGGGCTCTTTCTCCTAAAAACTGAACTTCTAACAGGATTTAGACTGTTCTGCCTCCTTTTAAAAACTTTTATTTATCCCCCTTTTGTTGCCCTTGTTTTTTTTTCATTGTAGTTATTATTGTTGCAATCATTGTTGGATAGGATAGAGAGAAATGGAGAAAGGAGGGGAAGACAGAGAGGGGGAGAGAAAGAAAGATACCTGCAGACCTGCTTCACCACCTGTGAAGCGACTTCCCTGCAGATGGGGACCTGGGGGGCTCGGACTGGGATCCTTACGCTGGTCCTTGCACTTTGTGCAACCTGCACTACCGCCTAACTCCCAATGTCCTGCCTCTTTTAAAGATATAAAGCAAGCAGAAATGGGGTGAGGTGGACGTGTTTAAGCTTTTACTATTTATTCCTGCAGAGATAGTCCCAGAATGTTTGCTGGGGCTCCTGTAATATTTCTTTGATCAACTTGTGTCTTATTTGGAAACTGCCTCAGTTGATTTGCTTGTCTGTCAAGCTCTTCCCTCTGTGCTACATGTTTCCCTTTCCTACCCATAATATAGAACATAAAAACTCTGGGTAACTAAAGCAATAGTGTAAGCCAACGTCTGTGGCAGCTTTGAATTGCCATGAATTCAAGCTCGAATATTATGCACTTACTGTAGCATTGCATTTTTTTTTCCCTGAAGAAAAGTTTGTGAGATGGTGACTCAATTCATTATTTAGAATAAGCTTCACTGTCATCAAATCATCATCACTTCAGAAATTTAGATGAAGCAGAGGAGAAAAACTAGTAGCTTAGGAATTCTAATTAAGTTCTTTAGAAAGTCACGTAGAATCAATGAATAGGACTTGTTTCTTCATGAGTAGGCTTGCAAAATTCCAATTGCAATCAAATGAATCAGCCCTCAGTATTGGAGAGAATATGATTTTCAATGTTTAGATTGTGGAGAATCATATGTTTGGGAATTTGTTGGGCATATTCATATGATCATGTTTATATACCAGTTATTTGTGATTAAGCTAGTAATGTTTGTTATGTTTTCTTTATTGTGACTTAAATTATAAAGGTTTTCAAGTTTAAAACCATCATGATATGGAGAATAATCTCTGAAAATTATCTGCAGTCTACATCAAGACATCAGAAACAACAAATCTACTTTTAAAATTAATTTAAGCACATAACCTTGTCTCTTGTGTTTTTCCCTTCACTACATTTTTGTGCATCTGTGTTTTCTTGCTGAATCTCTTAGAATGGCAATTTGAGACCTGGAGGTTTATAATATGTGAAGAAAACATAGTGTCATTAACTTTCCTTAGTCATTGTACATCCTGTTATGAGGGTTATCTATTACCCTCTTTCCTTGAGGAGATCTATGATGCAAACCCTAAATTTCCACCATGCTGAGCCACACACAACTCTGTGGCATCCCCTTCACCAGAATCATCTCCCTTTTTCTACTGACAACACGTAAAGCTTATGTTAAGCTCTGAAATCTGCTTTCAGCTATTGACTTAGCTTTACCTTCCCATTTTCAGTCCCATCGTGTCTCTCAATGTTCCCTTTTAAGAACGTTAGCATCTCCTGCAGCTCATAGTTCTTGAACAAGCACCCATAATGACTTGAAATCATAAGCAGTAATTGCTACTCAGAGTAGCGATTTGGTGCTAGGAATACAGAGTGAGCACAGTATCTCTGATCATCTGAGACTTAGTGACTAGAATAGAGGAGGAGTTACTTACAAAAAGATTGGCAAGTACATGCAAAATTACAAATGTGTGTAAATTTACAAAGAGGACATAATGCTTGAAAGTATCTCAGAAGGGAAATAAATGTTCTCATGAGCAATGAGGTAGAGATGAGCTTTGAAAAATTTGTTGTTAGTTGAGAAAAGAGAGAGAGAGAAAAAAAAAGGGTAATTAAAAGTAACCCAAACACCCTTACAGGAAAGTTCTAAGGCTCACATGTACTTCTGTGAAGTTGATTTAACTGCAGCATATCCTTTGTCTGTAGAAGTTTGCATTGAGCAGGCAACTTAACTCCCTGCAACTGGAGATTATAATAGACCTTTCCCTTACTGGCAAAGATAGTCTCTGTTTTACTGCAAGAGACACCACTTTTCTGCATTGTTTATAGTGAGAACCTATAATTCTCTGCTTAAAGACTTTTCTGTGATTTTTCTCATTGCAGACATATAATCAAACTTTGTTCACAGCAAATTAAATAGACTGGGGCATCCATACCTTTAAAACATTTGTAAACAAAAAAGTGAAAGGGCATGTGAAGATTGGAAAAGTTAGCGTCCTTCCACAGATGAAATGACATATCTACTTCCCCTTCCAGTAATGCCTCATACTGTTGAACTTCACTTACAGTGCCAACATTTCCATAATAAACTTTAAAAATAATCTCATCTTTTGAAGTATGATTTCATACTGACTTCCATGGGCAGATGATCTCACCAATGCTTCCTAGAACCTTACCTCTCCAGAGCCCTACCCTAGTAAGGAAAGACAGAAATAGGCTGGAGGTATGGATTCACCTGCCAAAGCCCATGTCCAGCAGAGAAACAATTACAGGAGCCAGAACTTACACCTTCTGCATCCCAAGAAGAATTTTGGTCCATACTCTCAGAGGGAGTCACCAGGAATCTTGTTTTTTTTTATTATTTTTAAAAAATATTTACTCCCTTTTGTTGCCCTTGTTGTTTTATTGTTGTGGTTATTATTGTTGTTGTTATTGATGTCCTCATTGTTGAATAGGACAGAGAGAAATGGAGAGAGGAGGGCAAGACAGAGAGGGGGAGAGAAGGATAGACACTTGCGGACCTACTTTCTGCGACTCTCTTGAACGTGGAGAGATGGGGGCTGGAACCGGATCTTTATGCCAGTCCTTGTGCTTAACCCGCTGTGCTACTGCCTGACTCCCCTTAATTAACTAACTAATTAATTAATTAATTAATTAATTTTTGCCTCTAGGGTTATTGCTGGGCTTCAGTGCCTGCACTACGAATCCACCGCTCCTGGAGGCTATTTTTTTCCTTTTGTTGCCCTTGTTGTTTATCGTTGTTGTTACTGTTTTTGTTGTTCTTATTGTTGTTATTGTTGTTGGATAGGACAGAAAGAAGTCAAGAGAAGACAGGAAAACAGAGGGGGAGAGAAAGATAGACAGCTACAGATCTGCTTCACTGCCTGTGAAGCGACTCCCCTAAAGGTGGGGAGTCCAGGGCTCAAACCCGGATCCTTACTCAAGTCCTTGCGCCAAGTGCGCTAAACCCGCTGCTCTACCTCCTGACTTTTACTAGGTATCCTGTTTTAATACCATCATTGAAAGTGAATCAAATCTTAAGAACAGCAGAAGAAGTCGGTTACTATTTCTCTTATCTGAGAAAGAAGAGGAAAAACGGAAAGAAACCTGAAAATATTAATGGTTGTAGGGGTGCCTTAGAAAAGAATTGAAAACACTGAAAAAAATGAGCAAATTGTTAACAGCTTAATTTTCCATAAAGATATTCTCTTAGGACTTTAAGAAACAGATGTTTCTTTCATTTTAAAAACTGCATTGACATAGATACAGGTAGGTAGTTTTAGAATAAGCTTATATTTGTAACCTTAGGAGACTACTGTAGTTTCCAATGGACAGGATGGTGACACAGAACTCTGGTGGTGAGAGCAGCATGAAATTACACCCTGGGTTCTGGCGGTAGCGCAGCGGATTAAGCGCACATGGCGCCAAGTGCAAGGAGCCGCGTAAGGATCCCGGTTTGAGCCCGGGCTCCCCACCTGCAGGGGCGTCCCTTCACAGGCGGTGAAGCAGGTCTGCAGGTGTCTCTCTGTCTCTCTCTCCCCCACTCTGTCTTCCCCTCCTCTCTCCATTTCTCTCTGTCCTATCCAACAACGACAACATAAACAACAATAACAATAATAACTACAACACCAATAAAACACCAAGGGCAACAAAAGGGAAAATAAATAGTAATAAAAAAATTAAAAACACCCCATCTTACAATTTTATAAATCAATATTAAATCACTCACAACAATGAATAAAAAATAATAATCTCTCATTTCTCAGCTGTCTTAACAGTTTTCTGAGATTGCCTTTCTGATTAACTGCTTATATTTAAAACTTGTATCTGGGTATATTTTTTGGTGGCAATCAAAGAAAGAAACCCAAGTATAACAGTAATGAGGTCTTTTCTCCCTTAAATTTAATCAGGCTTTTGAAGCAAACTTAGACTCTCATGTTTAAGGTCTGTTTCCTGAAGCCAATTCTAGGATAAAAGCTCTTGTCAATCAGGATTTGGTCATGGAAATAGAGACCACTCTCTATAAAGTGGGTCAGAAATTCTCAGGGTATATGTAACCATTGGAAGGCCTGCTGAACAAGGATTATATAAATTAATCTGAAAGCCAAGAAAACAGTCTCTGAAGATCAGAGGGAAATACCACTGAAGAACAGAGAAAGGCTAAACTGTTTTCAATAATTCCAACAGCACATATGATTTTCAAGAACTTGCTAGAAACTTGGTTACTCTCTGCTGCTGAGGTTTTTCTGCTGCTACAACCTCAGAAGGACAAAAGATTTCCCTCTCTAGTGTTTTCAGAATCTTGTCCAAACACCTGTCATCTACAAATTCAAAACATGGAAAAGGATTCTGGGAAATATGGTTCTTGAGTTCTCTTCTTCCTGCCAAGCAACTTCTTATAGCTGGAATGTGGTAATACTGATGTATCCCCAGCCCATTTGGAATAATAAGACTGGAACATGAGATGCCTGATGTGAGCATTTAAGAATATTGCAAGAGCACTACTACAGGTTTGAAGAAGGGTGTAATATGATAATATTTGCATTTTTAATCCTTGTCTAAACTTCAGAGTTTAGGATGGCAAGAAAACCTATTATGAAAAATATGTAACTTTATTTCAGCCAGAAACAATGATGGTCATTTCTTTGGTTAAAGTTACAAAGATGAAAGTGGACATGACTCAATTATCTGGAATGCTGTTGGCTTTTGTACACATAGACTAAAATTGAAATGATGCAGAGAGGACTGGCATAGACCCTGAAAAATAATGACACAGAGATTTTGAAATGATCCCTATTTTATTTGAAAGAGTTATTTAGGACATAGAGAAATTGACTGAGTTGGTGGAATGAGTTTGGGAGACATGGATAATTCAACTATGATAGCCACTGGCTTATGCTGTTACTCATGAAAGTAAGAGATACTAGAAGATAGACATTGTGGGCCAAGGAAGATGGTTTTGAGGTAGGTTTGACCTGTGATTTACAGCATGCAAATTTGTGAGCTGCTGAGTTGGCAACATGCTTGGTGACTGTTTCCTGGGTGTGCTTGTCAGAGTATCAGTGAGGACAGTTACACACCATTTTTAAAAAAAAACATTACTTTAGAGGTGTTGTTACAGAAAACTTAAGGAAATAAGCTTCCTACACTCAGATCTCTGTGTCAGAGTCTGTTTTCTGGGGGGAACTCAGCCTTACATATTCAATGCTATTGGTCAAAGAAAACAGATTCAAATACTGGAATTTAGAACTATCTCCCACCCCAAACATCTGACAAGGTGGTGAGTTGCTTCACTGATATATGGAGCTTTGATGACCTCTGACATCTTATGCTAGGGTAGTTCTTAATATATTCCCAGTAGATGGATTGGAATAGGGTGCTAAGATGGTAATACATCAGTTACTTTAAGATCTCATAGGTTGCCCAGGTTTGAGGAAAATATCCATTATAAAGACAATGAAATAAGGGTGCTATTGATGCATTGAACAAAGAGAGTGAAATGCTTACGACAATTAACCAACTATGTAAGGTAAAATGTGAAAATCAAAGGGTCAGTCTACTTGGCCATAAGTAAAATGAGTGCTGCCTTTTGCAGCTGGAGGCCAGGGATATCTGACTGTCATATTAGGATATAATTATAATACAAAGTTTCAGAAAAGGTTGAATTATCGTTCTTACCAAGTCTACTATTGCCAAGGTCAGGATCATGGTTGGGATGTTTTAGAAGTTAGGACTTGAGATGGGGACACGTGGTATGATGATGACAAAACCTAGAAATTTTGAGATGCTTCTAAATTCCCTGGCTTTACAGAAATAGCTCACTCCTTCCAATGCTAGTCTTCTACTGCCTACTAATTTAAAGATGTCAAACCCACCACCAAAGTTTTATGTTCCCACCTTCCAACCTCCCAAAGATAACCACCATGGTTCTCACAAGTCTTACAAAGAGATTGCTTGTTTCTGTTTTGTTTGAATGTTTTTGGTAAATTCATGTAAATCAAATCTCTAGATTCCACATATGAGTGAAACAATGTGGTAGTTATCTTTGATCTCATTACTTATTTACTGATTTTGCTAAAGATGATCAACTCCATTTCCATCCATTTTGTTCCAAAGTAACCAATATTATTTTTTTTTTATTGCAGAGTAGTATTCCATGGGATTTAGACCCCATAATTCTTAGCTAGCCATCTGTTGATGGGCATTTAGGCTGCTTCCACTCTTTGACTATTGTGATAATGCAGATATGAACATATGTCTCTTCTAATTTGTGCTTCAGTGTCCACTGGATAAATGCCTAAGAGTGGTATTTCTGTGGTATTTCTGGGTCATAAGCTCACTCCATTTTTAGTGGCTTAATGACTCTCCACATAGTATTCCAAAGGGGCTGTACCAGTGTGCATACCCACTAGCAATGTAAAAGACTTCCCTTTTCTCCACAATCTCTCCAACACCTGTCATTTCCTGGTTTGTTGATGGAAGCCATTCTCTTAGGCATGAGATGGTATTTCAATATAGTTTTAATTTGCATTTTTCTAATGATAAGGGAAGTGGGGTATTTCTTTATGTGTCTGTGGGTCATGTGTATCTCTACTTTAGAAAACTGTGTCGTTTTTTGGTTCACTCTTTTATTGCATTATTTTTGTTTCTTTTGTAGATCTGTACCGGTTCTGTATAGATGTTTGATATCAGTCATTCGACTGATGTGTGATGAGCTCTATCACATCCTTGTCATCTTTCCCTCAGAACTAATAAGGTCTGTTATCTGGTCGCTAAAGAGATGCTGGCTGTGAATCAGAGAATAAAACCAACTTCTGTTTTCAATGCACCAAATGGGAATATACAGACTGCATAGTTATAGTGGATTCAGTAGGATTTGGGACATTTATAGTAAACTACTCAAACATATCCCTAAGTCCCTCTTTTGGACAATAATTTTCTCTTGTTATTCTCTGTTTTGTTAGAACACCTTAATCAGTTATTTTCAATATGGCCCAAGTTCCTCTCTTTCACCAAGTTCAATGTAAATAAATGGAGTGCTGCTGTTTGCATCACAGAAGAGTTTTTTGTTTTTTGTTTTGCACAGACATTTTAATGAGGGCCTCTTAAAAAATTACTCACTGCACATTTTGCTCTAAGACAGAAGCATGATATCTGCACTCTAAATGTTAGGTAAAACCAAGTCTTCTTTTATGGAATAATCCAGAAAGCAATGAAAAAAATAACTGTACATAGCTGGCAGGAAATTATTCAAGCTATTCATGTCTCCTCCAAGTCACTTTGAAGAGAATGGTGAAATCTAGTTCCCTGATAGGAAATGTTTTTTTTTGCTGAAGGACAACGAAATTATGCTAAACATAATGAAAATGTTTTTAAATTGTTCCTATTTCCTCTCTCAGGTGATGCTTGAAACACATTATTCTGTTCTCCTGATACTATGACAGGAAAGAAATCATATTATTGCTTCTACTACCCAGGGAAAAATAGCTGATTAGCTAGTTTTGACTTTTAGGCTATTCTTGAATCATTCCCTTGGAGCACATTTCTTTACCTTATTGTCAATGTTAGCGAAATAAAGCAATTACATGATTCCCATTATTGTTAATGACTCTTCTAATGATTTGATGACAGGACTTGTTAATTTTTATTTTGGAAAATGTACCTATTATTGAGAATTATTCTAGCTACTATTCATGGAAAATTTCCCCTGAACTTTGTTTTATTTGTTTTTTTGTTGACAGATGGATAAACAAATAACTATGTAAATAAGCATATTGTTGTTTAAACTGGAGTAAAGTCCGACTGACATTTACACTTCCAATGGAAGAATGTAAGTGAATATGGACAGTGTTTACTGTATAATAAAATACTAACAATAATACCATCTTAAATGTGTAACATGAATAAATGACTGCATAGCAAGGTTTATAAAAAACTAAAGTTATTTTATTAACCATAAACACAAACATTGACATAATTTCTGATATACCTTCCATTTTAATTCTAGGATAAATAAAGCTGGTCATTAAAAAGCTTAGTAAATTTGCAAGATCCCTTGCTTTGAATTGTCTGTTGGCAGTAAGATATAGACTTTTGTAGTTTTCTTCATTGTTATGACAAATATGAGTCAAGCCACTAGCTGGTTCATGCCAAATTTATCCACCTTGTGATTAAATGAGCAGTTTTGTAAGCTAGTGAACCAAGACCATAACTATGTGTTGGTATGCATGAGACCCCTTCTGTTTCATTTGGTTTAAATCCCCCCTGCTTAACACTATTCTATTTACATAACCACTTCATTCTATTTACATAACCACTGTTAACAAGTTCCACCCTCCCTCCAGGGCATTTGTGGTTCAGTGATAGGATTCTCGCCTAATCTGCCCCCTCTTTGTCACACTCTGATTTTCACCAGTCACTTTTCTCTCCACCCTCTCTATGTCACATCCTGTTTCCACCTTACTTGGCAAGTATATATAAAGACAGCATTGTGAGTTTTACAGTACTGTACCTTTAGTTTAGCTCAGCTCGGCTTAGATTGTGCTGCGTCCTGCATGAATAAAGAGATACTGCCTACAGCTCAACCATGAGTCCCTGGTCATCTGTTACCCGCCTGTGAAGCCAGCCCGGCGAAAACAACATCTATGCACAACCTTACGGAGTAAAAGGATTAACACAGTGGATGAAAGCATCAAGTCTATAACCCAACATGACTGATACAGCTTGTACAGATGGTACGGTGGGTGGAGACCTTTCTTTAGGCAGGGAATTTATATTTACTGACTTCTCTGGCATAGTGAAAAAAATTTGCTGTAAGACTATATAACCAAGATACTTCTTTTTCCTCATGTATCTTTTAAAAATTTAAATGATACCATGTCATTTTCTTATTGATCAAAAGGGTTGCTAATTCACATTAAAAAATGACAACAACAAACCCTAGAATCCTTATTGTGTATCAAGACTAGTCAGAAATATATTTTTCAATTTTTCTTTCCCGATAAATAGGTAGCATCTTCTTTCTTCCTTTCTTCCTTCCTTCCTTTCTTTCTTTCTTTCTTTCTTTCTTTCTTTCTTTCTTTCTTTCTTTCTTGGTAGCATCTTCTTTCTTCCTTTCTTCCTTCCTTTCTTTCTTTCTTTCTTTCTTTCTTTCTTTCTTTCTTTCTTTCTTTCTTTCTTTCTTTCTTTCTTCTTTGCCTCTAGGGTTATTGCTGGGCTTTGGTGCCAACACTACAAATCCACTGCTCCAGGTGGCCTTTTTTTTTGGATAGGACAGAGAGAAAATGAGAGAAGAAGGGGAGATAAAAAGGGAGAGAGAATGATAGACACCTGCAGACCAGCTTTACCACTTGTGAAACACTTCCTCCAACCCCCCCCCCCCCCCCCCCCCGCAAGCCCGGAGCCTTGAACTCCAACCTTGAACCTTGCCCTTGTCCTTACACATAGTACTATGAGTGTTTAACCTGGTGTGCCATTTTGTTCCTTTGTAAATTGTCTACCTCTGCTCTGACCAAGATGACTTAAAACTTTTGAAATCTATCAGACTTTTGTCTTGTTTTGAAGAACCCCAGGGAGAAAATCAATAGAAGCATTTAGAGCATTCACAGGTCAGACCTGCCCCACTGCAGCTAAAGTTGCTGGAAAAAGAAACATTAGGTGATTAACTTAGCCTGACCTCCTAACACTTTTGGGATAAGAAATTCAAATAACCTCTGGTTCTTAACATCTTCCCAAATGACACAAACAGCTTGAAGAAAATTTACACGTAACACCAAGGGATACTTTAAAGTTATAGACTTTATCAGTAAACTAAAACTATTAGAAACCCTCTACCCAATTTTCTCTTAATTGAAAATGTTGGAAATTCATCAGGTGTCTTCTTTCCTAAATTACAAATGTGTATTCTTCCTGTGCATGTAGCTTACCATTTAAGCTTAGACCAAACTGAAGGCAGGCCAGTCAGAGAAATCCACTGATTGTTCCTAGGGCTTAGGCACATCTGTTTGAGTATATGCAGTTTCTTTAGTGAATTTTTCTTTAACTAAACTTTGAATTTCTTCACAAAAGTGATTATATCAGCGAGTGTTATGGCTAGACTGTATGATACCTATCATCATATAAATCTATTCACCAATGAAGTCCAAGGACCTTTCTGCAGAGAAAGAAAGGTGTAGAACACACACACACACACACACACACACAGGAGAGAACTGAAGTACATATTGAAACACATGTAGGAGAACTTTGGTAAAGGGCATATATGTGTAATTTGTCTATATTATTTATATTTTATTTTTATTCACTTTTAGGTTTTGGATAGAGATAGAGAAATTGAGAGTGAAGAGAAGTAGAGAGAGAGGAAGAGAGAGAGAGATACCTTCAGCATTGCTTCACCACTCATGAAGCTTCCCTCTGTAGGAGGGGTTTACGGGCTTGAGCCCAAATCCTTGTGTGTTCTAACATTTCTGCTCTACTGCGTGTGCCATGTCCAGCCCACCAGCCCATTTCTTTCTTTCTTTTTTTGGCTCAGTGCTTGCACTAGGAATCCATTGCTCCTGGAGGCCTTTTTTTTTTTTTTTTGCCCTTGTTTATAGGCGTTGTTGTTACTTATTATTGTTGTTGTTGGATAGAACAGAGAGAAATTGAGAGGGGAGGGGGAAGACAGAGGGGGGGAGAAAAAGATAGACACCTACAGACCTGCTTCACCGCCTGTGATGCCACTCCCCTGAGGGTGGGGAGCCAAGGGCTCAAACCTGGATCCTTACATGGGTCCTTGCGCTTTGCGCCACGTGCGCTTAACTTGCTGCGCTACCGCCCACTTCCTCATCCAGGCCATTCTATACTATTTCTTATAACTCTATTGAAATCCAAAATTAATTCTATAACAAAGAGATTAATAAAGCATCATCTAGTGCCCTGCTCTTTGCAACCCAGACATATCAACACAACAAAGCTATTTCAAGTGTTTACCATTTGGATTGTGTCTTTACCACAGTTATTTCTGAAGTATGACAAGAGTGGAGATTTAGAGTTGTACTTTGAGTATAAAGACACTTTTAGTCTAAATCTTATTCTCCAGCTGAGAATCCCAGACCTCTGCTCTGAGTCAGGAAAATAAAATTTGTCACTTCTATTTTGTTTGCAAGCACTCTGTTTTTACCTCTACGGAGGGACATTTGAAGATGATCAACTTGAAGCTGGGGGATAATTCAAATATTCTTGTGTCTTTTAACTACAAAATCATTTTAATACCCATGCAAAATTTTCTCCAATTTTAATAGTTATTTGCAATGTCATTCCTATCAAGTTGTAGTCTTATACCACTATCTCTGGATTCAAACTGAGATAGAAATAAAAAAGGTGGTGGTCTGGCGGTAGTGTAGCGGGGTAAGGGCACATGGCACAAAGCGCAAGGACAGGCATAAAGATCCTGGTTCGAGCTCCTGGCTCCCCACCTGCAGGGGAGTGGCTTCACAGGCGGTGAAGCAGGTCTGTAGGTGTCTGTCTTTCTCTCCCTCTCTCTGTCTTTCTCTCCTCTCTTCTCATTTCTTTCTGTCCTATTAAACAATGAACGCATCAACAATAACAATAATAACCACAATAAGGCTATAACAAGGGCAACCAAAAAAAAAATAGGTGTGGGGGGGAGAAATGGCCTCCAGGAGCAGTGGATTCATGGTGCAGACACTGAGCCCCATCAATAACCCTGGAGGCAAAATAAATAAATAAATAAGGCAGAACATGAAAGTTTTTCTGATTGTCCACAAATGATATGAGATAAACTGAGAGTATTCTATCTTCAAACAGAATTTATTAGCTTAAGAAGTGTACCTGTGTTGAAAAAAAAGGACAACAGCTTTTCTGGATCAAATGTCCTTGTCATTTGAATAAAAGAGCATCTCTTCTATCCACTTGAGGAAATTGAATGGAATTGTGTCCACCCCCTTTTGACCTTGCCATTTTCAAAGTCATGAATAAAGCATTTTTCTGGGACAGAATACAGTTTCTGCTGCTCAGACATGACCCAGGAGAGATCAGAGACAACAGACTAGAATTAACATCGCATTTTAAGAATTCTACTTATTATTGTTTACATTCTTGATTACTATGATTTTTGTAATTGAGGTGAGAAGTTTTGGACTGAAATTACAAAATTAATAAAAACTATATGAACAATAGTTTAGAATAACTGAATATAAAACTTTAAAAAAATCCCTTTTTTACCCACAGAGTGCCTGTATATTTAAAACAGAAATGTAAAAAATATATATTTGTATTAAGATACAAACTTCATGTAAGAATCAGTATAATCATGGAGGTGAATAGTTGACCTTCTGAAAATATGTCACTGTTAAACTACCAATATAAGCAACTTGGCTTTATTTTTCTCTTCTTACCATCACCCTAGGAGATTTCTGGACAGATGCTATTTTACAGTGGTGTATTTTAGTTGTAATTGTAGTGATGAGTTATTACTGAAAGGCATATAAGCCAAAAGAAAACAAACAAACAAAAAAACACAACAAAAGGCTACCCTGCACTTACTAGTGAAATATCATCATCTCCATCATCATCAGTGTTATTGCTTGGATTCTGCATATGCACAATTCTACCAGTTCTGGGTGACACATTTCACATTTTTTTCTCAGAACAGAAAGTGAAAGACAGAGAAAATAAAGGGAGGGAGGGAGGGAGGGGAAGAGAGAGAGAGAGAAGAGAGAAGAGGGAAGAGGGAAGAGCGAGAGAGTGAGAGAAGAGAGAAGAGAGAAGAGGGAAGAGGGAAGAGAGAGAGAGTGAGAGAGAAGAGAGAAGAGGGAAGAGGGAAGAGAGAAGAGAGAGAGTGAGAGAAGAGAGAAGAGAGAAGAGGGAAGAGGGAAGAAGGAAGAGAGAGAGAGTAAGAGAAGAGAGAAGAGGGAAGAGGGAAGAGAGAGAGAGAGAGTGAGAGAAGAGAGAAGAGGGAAGAGGGAAGAGAGAGAGAGTAAGAGAAGAGAGAAGAGAGAAGAGAGAAGAGGGAAGAGGGAAGAGAGAAAGAGAGTGAGAGAAGAGAGAAGAGAGAAGAGGGAAGAGGGAAGAGAGAGAGAGTAAGAGAAGAGAGAAGAGAGAAGAGAGAAGAGAGAAGAGAGAAGAGGGAAGAGAGAGAGTGAGAGAAGAGAGAAGAGAGAAGAGAGAAGAGGGAAGAGGGAAGAGGGAAGAGAGAGAGAGTAAGAGAAGAGAGAAGAGGGAAGAGGGAAGAGGGAAGAGAGAGAGAGAGAGTGAGAGAAGAGAGAAGAGAGAAGAGGGAAGAGGGAAGAGGGAAGAGAGAGAGAGTAAGAGAAGAGAGAAGAGAGAAGAGGGAAGAGGGAAGAGAGAGAGGCAGGTCAAGACCACAGTATACTTCCATCATTGGTGAAGCTTCCCCATGTGGGTACTCCCATGTGGCAGCTAGAGGCAAGTCCCTGCAGCTGGTAAAATGGAAATTTATTGGTGAACAATAGTATATCCTCCCAATTTACATTTTGAAAGACAACTCCTTCCCTGACAGTTCCAAATGTTACTTGTACGGTAATTAACTAAATAACTAACTAAATAAATAAAATCACCCTTTTCTTGAAAAATTTTTTTAAAAGTAAATACTATTCTACTTATGTATAAAAAGGTGGTTGAACATGTGACAACAATCCTGTAAATTTACAATCCTTCAATAAAATAATAATGAAGTTGGAAAAAAAAGACACTAACAAGCAATAATTACTTGAGCTAATCAAATATAAATGAATCCAGTGTGGTAGAGCACTGCTGAAGATGAAATGAATGGAGAAACTTCTGAATGAGATGAATGACCCAAAAGTATAGCTTGTGTTTATGGAAGTCATACTAGCTTCATTCATTTACTTTACTCCTTAATTCAGGCCCACTGACCCTGTGGCTGTCTGGACCAGTTCTCCTGTTTCTTCTAGTGTTCCTCCAAGTCTATTACTGGGGCCATTAAGAGTTCCCTACATTATTAAGAAAACTCAGCTGGCATCAAGCCTGAATAGTTGGTGAATTAAACAGTGGCAATCTATGCTTCAGTTTTTAGTATGATTTTTATAATTTAATAAAATGTACACATTAGCTCATGAGAGAGCATTAGAGAACACTCGAATCGGAATACAGACAGCCACGATTTGCTTTTCGTAAGTAGTCCAGGCAATTGCAGACCATTCTGACAAGTTTTGAATCAGATGTTAGTTAAACAGTAATTTTGCAACTTTGTTTTTTTTTTTCCTTCCAGAGCACTGCTCAACTCTGGTTTATGGTAGTGCTGGGGTTGAACCTGGGGTTATTGGTGCCCTAGAATGAGAGACCTTTTGCATAACCGTTATGCTATTTATTTCCCTACCCCAGGAGGTTTTAGTTTACTTATACTTGCGTAAGTGAATGTCAAAAGCTTGGCATGAGAATGGAAATATGGAAATGTGCCCTAAAGCTTTCCTGTTCTATGATTGCTGCAGAAATGTTGCCCTCACTTGGCTTTGCAGCCTAATTCTGCCATGTAAATATATAAGGTTTCTCTTCTTACCTGGCTCAGAAGGCATAATTCAGTAGTTTCTCAGATTAAAGCATTGGCAGAAATGAAAAGCTGATAACTGAGTCCTTGCTATGAAGCAAGCAGCCCATGGGGCTGAGTGGTGAGGCATCTGGTTGAGTGCACATGTTACGGTGTCCAAGAACCTGGGTTCGAGCTCCAGGTCCCCACCTGCAGAGGGAAAGCTTTGCAAGTGGTGAAGCGCTGCTACAGGTGTCTCTGTCTCCCTCCCTATCTTCCACTTCCTTCTTGATTTCTGGGTGTCTCTATTCAACAAATAAATACAGATAATAAAAAAAGAAAAAAGTCAAGAAGCTCAGTGTGTTTAGTAAATTTGTGTAAATAGAGTAATGTTCAGATATTTTGGGATCAAAACATTTTAAATATGATGAAATTACTTACAATCCTAATAATCATCCAAATGGAGTGCACAGATTACTGTTTACATACAAGAAGCAGTTTCAATCTCCCAGTTCCCACCTGTAGGGAGGAAGCTTCCTAAGCAGTGGAGCTTTCCCTCTCTACCTCTCTGTCTCTCTCAGAAAAAAGGAAATAAAAATTAAAAGGAGGGGTGACCACCATAAACAGAGAATCTAGTGCAGGCACTGAACACCAGTGATAATCTTGACTATATAGATGCATATTATTGATTGGCATATAGATGAATAAATATTATGTTTCATGTCATTAATATAACTAAATATATATTAAAGAAAATACATGAGTAATTTATTGTATCTAAAAGATGCAAAGAAACATCCACAGGTCTTCCTTATTCATCATGAAAATCAGCGTGAATTGTGGGACACTGTTCAAAAAGGGCTAGATGGGACAGGTGATGGTTCACCTGGTAAAGTACACATACTAACATCAGGAAGAACAGGGGTTTAAATCTCTAGGCCTCATCTACAGGGAAGAGACATTATGAGCAGAGGGACAGTGCTGAAGGTATCTCTATGTTTCTTACCTCTATCATTGAAAGAAAGAGGGGAGAAAAGAAAGGCAGAAAAAGGAAAAAAAAATGCCACAGGGAATAAATAGTAGAGCCACAGAGGGGCCAAGTGCAGCAAAAAACTTGATAGTTAAAAGTGAACGAATAGATAAATTAATAATATTGGATAATGTTTAATATGCATAGTGCTAAGACTTCAGATTATTTTACTAACACACTTAAAAGTCGATCTCTTAAATAAGTCAGCAATAATTATAGGTTGTTACCACAAGGATAATGTAGAAATGATCAAAGTCCTTGAGATATTTACTGTCTTTAATGAATTAAACAGATATTTTGAATGATTTCATACTAGATATGCTCAGTAAATCATCCTCTGTAATGAATAGAAACATACAAGTATTGCCAAGCTAGACTGTCCATAACCCAATTATGAACACAACCAAATGTCTGAGTCATAACTTGCTGCTTTTATTACACCAGCATTTTAAAACATAGAATCATATTAAAATGAAAAATAAAAAAGATATCTTAAGAGTAGGCATATTTAAATATTCTTAAAGCTTCATTTAATCTTGTGTATGCAATAAAATCAATGCTGCTGAAAAATACTACAATTAAATTCCTTCATAAAATGGATCGGGAGTTCAGTGCGGTAGTCTCATGAATTTCTAGGTTGCCTGTGCAAAAGGAGTGGTTTGGGACCAACGGACAGCTTGCTGTTAGCAGTTCTAGAATTACAACCTTGGACAGTATACTCTGGGGACCCACTGAAATCACAATGACAGAGCAACAGGGAAAGGCATTCAGATTTTTTGTACATAACATTTCATACGCATAGCATGATCAAAAAATGAGATACACTGCTTAAGCAAATATTTTGGATTACTAAGACTACAATAAAATACTTAAACTTCTGTTAATTAGAAATAATTTTAAAAAATTATATTCACTCCTCAGCCATTTATAGTACTGAAAAATGTTCCTGATTTAATATGTCCTTAATATGATGCTCTCTGAGGAGTTCCAATAATATCTCTAATAAGCTTTACCACCTGGCTTGGCCATTCTCCAAAATTACATTTATGCTCTGCATAGTGTGTTTTTCCCTTTAATTAATGTCATATTTCTTTGCAATAATAATACATTATGGAATAAATTTTAAAGTGCTGAGACTATGATGCTCACGCAAATATACAACAAGCAAGATTCTATAATTCCTACTAATGAGACCAGAACAGGCTTACCTGTGCAAAGGAAAAATTCAAGAAACTCCCACAGACAAGGTCTGAAATGTTGAACTGAATTGGCAGAGAAGTTAGTGGATAGTTGCAGAACAATAATCAGTAGTTTTCTACCTCATGAATTCTTTGCAATGATATTAATGTTGTGATTCTAAAGTTAAACACGAACTGGAAGATAATTAACATCTGAGATAATCCAACAGGACAGCAGTTAATAATCCTTTTGACAATTTTAAAGTCTTTTGCTTTATTCACCTGACAAATGAAATTCAAATACTTGCTTGATATTATTCACAGAGACATTCTGAAGTATTTTTCATGTAAAGATTCATGATTGTCATCAAAAAACTGTTGTGATATTTTTGTTAACAGTAGTATCAAAAAGTGGTGTAACTACTGTTCTCATTCTAAAGAGCCCCAAAATCTCATTGAGATCTGATGTTCTTCTTTTAAAATGTTTTATTATCTTTATTTATTGGAAAACCAGAAATCAAGAGGTAAGTGAGAGGTAGGGTGAGAGACAGAGAGACACCTGCAGCACTGCTTCACCACTCGCAGCCTTCCCCCTGCAGGGGAGACCAGGGGCTCAAACTTGGGTCCCTCCTTGCACATTGCAACACTTGCAACACTTACGCTCAACCAGATGCACCATCACTTGTTCCAGGCCGATACTTTCTAATTAGGGAATATATATAATGTCGCAAAATACACAGGTAAGAGTTCCATTCCTGTGCTCGCGGAGGGATAGATCTATATAACTACCACTTAACACTGAAAACGACTAGAAGTCATTATAGCTTGGTTTAAAATCAAAGAGAAGTGTCTACTGTCTATTTAAAAAAGCGATAGAAATAATTCTCCCCCTTTAAATAGTGCATCTGTAAAGTGTTTCTCCCTTTCTACTAACAAGGCTTAACAGATTGAGCCTAGACTCACAAGTGCTTTATATTTTGTTCCAGAGGAAATCACAAAAGGATTTACAATTAGTACTTACATTTTAGTACCACTTAAATATAATTTTCCAGATGTAATCTTGTTAGGCCCAGAAAGTCATCCTATAAGGTAGTAGCCCACGTTAACGAAGAGGGAAGAACAGCCCTAAAGATCCAAGGACAATTTTAACATCAGACAAGTCTAGATTCCTGAATAGTGGCTCTGTATCTATTTTTAGAGAATTTTAAGTGAGACATTTCATTAATCAGGAAGAGAGATTCAACCCTACACAGATAACCAAACACAACGTCCTTTTATTCTTTTGTTATTTATTTATTTTTTAGTTAATGTGGTGCTAGGGAATGGAGACGATAAGACTATTGCAAAGAACTCAAACACATTAGAGAGAGGGGCTGGAGAGGGAGTGCTCCCTGTTACTGATGCATTGGTTTCTGTCCTAATTGATGACTGCTGAAACTGGCTTCTAGTAAACTTATCATCATTTTAGGATTTGTGATTGTCTTTCTCTTGCAGTGAAGCAGTGCTGCAGGTGTTTTTCTTTCTCTCTCTCTCCCCTTCACTTCTCAATTTCTTTCTGACATACCAAATAAATAAACAAATAAATTAATTAAATACATAGATGTAGAGCTGGGTGGTGGCATACCTGATGTGAGGGCGTGTGTTACGATTCACAATGATGGAGATTCAAGCCCCCAGTCCCCACCTACATGAGAGAAGCTTCACTAATGGTGCAGCAGGACTGCAGGTGTTCTCTTTCTGTCTCCCTCTTTATTTTTCCTCCCCCGCTCATTTTTCTCCTGTCTTCTCTACTAAATAAATAGATAAATAAAATAAGGAAAATAATGTGACTGTCTATTTTGGCAACATACAAAATCTTGAATAAGGTTGATGAGCCAAGATGGAGTCTGTTAGGCTAACGTGTGCATGTTCTGTCCCTCTCAGTCCTGTCTGGGAAATGCATTTCTTTTAGCCTAATTTCTAAATCATTGACCCATTTGGAATTAACTTTTGTATATGATGTCAATTTGATGCCAGTTTCATTCTTCTGCATATTTCAACCCAACTTCCCAACAGAACAAATTTTTAAAAGGCTTTAGGGTTGAAGGGACTTCTTAATGAGGGGCCGGGTGGTAGCACAGTGGGTTAAGCACACAGGGTGCGCAAAGTGCAAGGACCAAGGTAAGAATTTAAGAATCTTGGTTTGAGCCCCCAGCTCCCCACCTGCAGATGGGTCACCTCACAGGAAGTGAAGCAGGTCTGTAGGTATCTATCTTTCTTTCCCCTGTCTCTCAATTTCTGTCTGTCTTGTGCAATAATATTAACAAGGGCAACAAAATAGAAAAATGGCCTCCAGGAGAGAGAGAGATAAAAAAAAAAAGACAGCTTAATGGTTATGCAAACATAACCATTAAACAACAGTGCCTGAAGTTCTGTTTGGACTTCAACCCCTAGCAGCAGCAGAAGCCAAAACTGAGCAGTGCACTGTTGAAAATAAGTAAAGGGTTTGAAGAATTAGAAGTGACATTTAAAACAGTAAGTATTTTTAAAGAAACATGCCTGACAAAGAATCAGTAAATTACAAACTTTGAATTTGTGCATTTTAATTAGTCTACAATCTGCAAATGTTTCTTTAAAAGGAACAAATACATTTCTATACACTGGAAGATAATGGTTGACGGTGACTATTCTTTAACATTAAAGGTAAAAATTAACACTGACTGGATCTAGTTGTAATCTTCTTTAACTTATGCATGAATGATGAGCCCCCGACCCCCGTAACTTACTCAGCATTGCTGTGAAAGTGTTGATGCAAAATAGTAGTTCTCATTCTGTTTATGGTCTATAAACGTGTTTATGACATATTTAGACTTTGAAGAAATTCTGGATTTTTACAATAGCTGACTTCTCTTGTGTGTTTGCTCTCAAAAATTCATTTTGTTAGTTGTAAAAGCCATTACAGGTGGGGCTGGGGATATAGAATAATTATTATGCAAAAAGATTTCCATGTCTGGTGCACCAAAGATCCCAGATTCAGTCCTTAATATGACCATGAAATAGAAAATGCATTTTGCTATAAGATTCAGGAATGCTTACTTAGCAAGAATAAAAGAGTAGAAACTGGTAGCTTATAAGGGAGAATAAATAAATAAAAGGAATGGATGCTAGAGAGAGAAAACTGGTTAACAGCAGAGAGGTTTGATCTTGTGGCCGGTTACTTTTTCTATATTTATTTATTGGATATATACAGACAGACATAGAGAAATTGATATATATAGAGAGAGTGAGGGGGGGAAGAGTGGGAGAGAGAGAGAGAGAGAGAGAGAGAGAGAGGAAGAGGGAGAGAGAGAAAGAGAAAGAAAGAAAAAAGGGGGGAGAAAGACAGAAAAGAGATAGGTAATTCACCTTTTATCTCCTCATTAATTTTGTCCGTGTTGCATATACAACTGTGGGATGAGTAGGTATATTTCAGTTCAGGAATTTGGGAACTTGAGGGAAAATCTTGTGCATGAGTTTGGAGAAATGACTCCAAGAATATTTTAATCAGAACTCTCTACATTTCATCTTCTCCAAAGACGGCAGATGAAGACCGAAGTTTTCACCCATTTATTTGGGCATCTTGAAACAACAGCTTTCTTCCCACTTACCTTTTGTTACATTTCAGCAGTTCTCACCGTCACTCTACATGAGTGGAGATACATTGAAAGAGAAATCAGGTAGATGGAAGGGAACTGTGCTTGCAACATATTATCAGTAGTCACTGTTTTAGACAAGTTTTTGATTTAATAGATACCAATGATAAAATAAAGCAAGATGTTAAAACAACAAATTATTGAATTTCATTAAAAATACTCTATTATTTTAAAAAGAAATGGTATTCTGAGAATTCTAATCAGAAGTCCAGTCAGAATTCAAAGCATTACTCAATGCACACTATTTAACTCCTCTGCTTACTCTGCATAACCTAAACACAATCATTCTTTTTTTTTCTTCCTCTTTATCTCCCCTTCTCAATTTCTCTCTTTTTAAAATGTATTTACTTTTTAATGTTTTATTTAGTTATTTATTATTGGATAGAGACAGAGAGAAATTTAGAGGGGAGGGGAAGATAGAGAGGGAGAGAGACAGAGACACCTGCAACCCTGCTTTACCACCCTTGAAGCTTTCCCCTGAAGGTGGGGACCAGGGGCTTGAACATGACTCCTTGTAAGCACTTAACCCAGTGTGCCACCACCTGGCCCCTTTATTCATTTGTTTTCACCATTCCTATGGTGAAAACAAAAGTCTGTGTCCCATAGATAACCACTATAGTTCTACCAAAGTTTTGGAAATAAGTTTTTTTTTTCACGTTCATATATTCCATTATCTATATTCCCTATCTGAGTGAATCCATTCTCCTTGCTTGCTTTACTAAGCATAACCTTCACCACTTCTACCCATTTTATCCCAAAGGACACAATTTCATCTTTTTTCATTGCTGAATAATACTCTGTTGAATATATGTTCCACAACATTTTTTGTTGTTGTCCTTAATTCTTTGTTTCTTTTTTCTTTTCTTTTCTTTCTTTCTTTTTCTTTTTTTTTTTTTAACCAGAGCACTGCTCAGCTCTGGCTTATGGTAGGATTGAACCTGGGACTTTGGAGCCTCAGGCAGGAAAGTCTCTTTGCACAACCATTATTCTATCTCCCTCAGCCCACCCCATAACTTTTTTTATCCAGTCATCTTTCTAAAAGCATTTTGGCTGTTTTCAGGTTGTTGTTATTGTAAATAAGACACAGTCATAATTCTCCAGTGCCAGAGAGTAGCCTTAAGAACTATTTGGATTGCCTGTAAATCAATTTCACCAAAACAAACAACAAGCAATAAATAAGGTCGGTATTATTATCAGCTTGTCTATATTTCTCAGTTACTGAGCTTTTTTTTATGTCAAATATTATTTATTCAGCTCCTCGTGGATAAGTATAGATGTTCAGCATGCTGTCAGGATTCCTCGCAACTCTGTTTTTAATATTTTTTAAATTCTTATTTATAAAAAGGAGACACTGACAAAAACCATAGGATAAGAGGGGTATAACTCCACAAAATTCCCACCAGCAAAACTCCTTATCCCATCCTCTCCCCTGATAGCTTTCCTATTCTTTATTCCTTTGGGAGCATGGACCCAGGGTCATTGTGGGTTGCAGAAGGTGGAAGGTCTGGCTTCTGTAATTGCTTCCCCGCTGAACATGGGTGTCGACAGGTCAATCCATACTCCCGGCTTGTCTCTCTCTTTCCCTAGTTGGTCAGGGTTCTGGGGAAGCAGGGCTCCAGGACATGTTGGTGGGGTCATCTGCCCAGAGAAGTCCGGTTGGCATCATGTTAGCATCTGGAACCTGGTGACTGAAAAAAAAGTTAACAGATAAAGCCAAACAAATTGTTGACTAATCGTGAACCTAAAGGCTTGAATAATTCAGACGAAGACTTGGGAAGTCTCCATTTTGTAGTTAGTAGTCCTATTTTAGTTATATTCCAAAGAGCCCATGACTATACTAGTTTTTTTTTTTTTTTTTTTTTTACCCTGAGCCTGACATCTGATATGCAGGTGGTTCCAAGTTATTGTCTGGGTAGATGATGTCATGGCTGGAAAAAGGACCAGAAAGCTGGATCAGGGAAGAGAGTCTAGCTCCCAAATATGGGAAAGGGGTATAAATATTGTTGATTGTAAACTCCATCAATTTGGTCTGATCTGGAGCCCATATTCAGTTTAGGAGCCTATATGACCTGTAGATCTGAATTCACATTCTGTAGTTATGAGAAAGAATGTTCCGAGCTGCCCCAATTTCAGGACCCGTCTTCCTCAGGTGGAACATGGAGTTATGTTGTCTAGCCTCCCTTCTGAGGATGTAATATTCTCTATAGTTGTGGATCCATGTTGAGGGCAAGGTTCTATGAGGACCCCACAAAGGGGTCTATTTTGTTGTTCCTGATAGAAATGACCAGTAACAATGGTTAGAGGGATCTATTTGAGGTCTAGGCCTATCATGTCTATTTTGGAATCTCAAGACTCCCCAACTGGGGCCCCAGCTCATGGGGTGGCCTTCTTCTTCTTCTAGCGTTTGCCCTTCTTCCGTAGCCAGTCAACAGTGTCAGGTTGAGCCTGATGTCTGCTTGTTGCTGGCTTGGAAAGTGACTGGGATCCATGTGGATTCAGTCGGCTAGGAAGGATCATCAGTTTCCCCAATAAATGGGTACTCACGGGATGCACCACGAGAAGGTCGATCCAATGCATCCCATGGGGTGGCCTGATAGTGACTAAAGAGTCATCATTAAAGTTTGCCAGTTTTTTGCCTTATTCACAGCTTCTATGTCAATAATTCATACTCTTTTAATGGAGATTACTTCATAGATAGTTTGAGAGAAGAGACTAAATCAATCTATCAGGAACCACTATAGGGCAGTTATCACAGAGAATGTCACTAATAAGACTTAAGTGGTTCTGTTGACAATTATTATATTCCTTTCAAGTAATTTTCTCTTCCTCAGTTCTTTTGAATAATTTAGAAACAGCTAATGATTACATTTACAGTATTCTCACTGCTTTGGTGTGAACTTTAAAAAATTGACATATAGAACTTGTCATAGTTTCAGAAATGAAATTTTATCTCCCATCAATCACTATAATTACAGAGATCATTGTTGTTGTTTTTTTTTCCTACTAGTTCAGACTTCTTTGATTTCTTTGCCATGATATCATTTGTTCATGTCTAGATATTAAAAAGAAAATTCCATGGATCTGTCATTTGGATCAAGCGATTTATTTGTTTTTCAGTGGTGGTCCGGTAGATATGGAAGAGAATGACAAAGACCAAATACACTCCAGCCCCAGTCTTGATAAAGTAGGCTGAAATTGATACGTAGCAAAGGGGACAGGCTTCACCAACCCAGGGATGAATGAGTCAGAGCCAAATTGTGTACGCAGCCAGCTATCATCTGGAAAAGCTGTGGAAGCATTCTGGACTGCGATGCCAGTGGTCCCAGAGGTCAAATGCAATCCTTGCTCCACTGTATCACAAGGCTGAGCAGTGCTTTGGGGCTTCTCTATTCCTTTATTTCTCTCTCCTTCCTCAAGATATATACACAAATCTCAGAACAATTCTATGCACTTGATAAATTGAAATAAAATCTAATATATAAAGAATTACCGAGGCTGGGTGGTGGCACACCTGGTTGAGTGAACATGTTCCAATGTGCAAGGACCCAGTTTCGAGCCTCCAGTCCCCACCTGCAGGGAGAAAGCTTCCAGAGTGGTGAAGCAGTGCTGCAGGTGTCTCTCTGTCTCTCACCGTCTCTATCCCTCCCTTCCCTCTTGATTTCTAACAGTCTCCAGCCAATAAATAAATAAAGATTAAAAAAGAGAATTACCTAGTAGTGCTATCTACACAATATATTCTAATAGTGACATAAACTGTTAGAGTTAAGATTCTTGTCAATATAGGAGTTTTAGAAAGGGTTACTACTGGATGCCTGGTGAAAAAAAAATCTAACCTAACCCTTTCTTATTTTCACCATAGATAAATACTTTTACTAAAATACATTTATGTTTTTATGACACATATGATATAAAGTGTAATAGTGTCTTCTTTATACACACAAAGGACTGTAATAAATAATTTAATAAAAGCCTTGAGATTTTATATCAACTCAAATTAACTTCTTTTGAAAGAGTATTCTTGGCCTGAGATATGACTAACCAAGTAGAGCACATGCTTTCTGTACTTGAGGTTCCTGGTTCAATTTCCAACACAATTTCCTGGTTCAATTGTATTTGACCAATTTTATCTCTCACTCATAAAAATAGAACATTTAGAAATACTTCTTTAAAAACTGTAAGGTGAGATGGATTTTAAAAGTATTCTCAAAGTACTCCCTATTGATTTGTTGTTGGCTTACATTTAATTTAAAAGTATTATATATAATTTATTCTCAGTGAAATCCTTGTATGCCTAGTTGGTAAGCCATCTGAAAACATCCACAAACATATAAGGAAGATGACCTTTGTAAAATCTGCTACTATCCTTAAGAGCTTTTGATCACACGCTATGCTTTAGCCACAACAGTTGCCATTTAAAGATCTTATGGAAAAAGGTCAGGCATTTATTATAATTTCCAGAGACTGGTTAAAAAAAAAAAAAAGAAATTCCTTTCTCTCTTGCTTGTCCAACTTCTCCTTTTCTACACGATTACAAAAAGTGATTTGAGTCTCATTTGTGTTTACGTTATAGGCTACTATTTTCTTTCCTTTTCTTTTCTTTAAAGTTGTAGCCTGTAATCATTCACCAAATACTTCTCTGTGGCTGTGGAATCCAGATGGCCTGGCAGATGGAGCCTGGAAGATTGGCTGAGATGTTCCAGACACATCCATCACTTAAATACTCCATAGGAAATCTGAATAAAACTAAAGATCTGAAATTCTATGGACTACAGAGGGTAGTCAGCTGCAAAGTTCATGTGCCAACACATGGTTCAGAATGATTTCTTAAAGGAACCTCCATTTAGTATGGCATATCAGCATGAATTAATCATTTAACATAAAGAAACCTACTAAAACACATAGCAAGATAACTTATATTTCTCTACTTGTGTTATACTTTTGCTCCTTATTTGCAAGAGCTGGAGATGTGAACAGAGGAGATTCTTGCAAATAAATTCAAGGGGTGTGAGGAATTATTTTCTTGGAGCGACTAGGAAAATAAACTTATTTTTCAAATGGTCAAGGTTAGTCAGTCACCTCAATTTATAAATATGCCTTTTGTGTCTATGACATTTTTTTTCTTGACCATTGAGACCTAATTAGTTCAAATGTTTACTAAATAACTGTTCTGAATTCACACCAAAAAAGGTAATTGTTTATATTTTCTTTGCATACAAATTCTATGCTTGCTCATTCTGTTATACTTAGAATTTTGGGGGGGGTAATTTTTTCCTTTTGTAAAAAATATTATGATACCAACAATTCTGTGCAAGTTATCAAGATAGCTTCAGCTCCCACAGGTGAAGACTTATAAGACTAAATATTTCACCTGAGATACCAACTGCAAATGCAGGTAACTACCCAAGTTTCTGATAGAATAGCTATAAATCCCACGAATGCTTCAAGCCTTAGGCATGGAAGTCTGTTGCTGAAACTTTTATATTATCACTTTGTCCTAGTCTATTCCTTAAAAAATAAAATAAAAATAAAGACTTGCCAGGGACAGCCAGAGGTAGAGGAAGGTAGTGCAAACAGTACAGTAGCATGGTCAAGGGAAAGAAACTTCCAGACCTCCCCACAAGTACAATTCTCTAGCACACCAAAGGGTTCACCAACTTTGAAGCTCCTTCCTAAGAGGTGTTATTTGTCATTTATTTGTCATCTGAGTTATCACTGGCACTACAAATCCACCTCTCCCAGCAGCCATATTTTTTCCCATTGATTTCCTCTCAATTTTTTATTTGAAATGACAGAGAGGAAATGAAAGAGGAGGGAGAAAGAGAGATAGATAGATACCTTCAGACCTGCTTGCCACTTGTGAAGCACTGGGAAGTAAGGAGGGAATAGGGTCTCAAGCCCTGGTCCTGGTGTATAGTATGGAGTGTGCCTAACCAGGCACACAACTGCCCAGCCCCATCTTTAGGATTTTTTTAAATGAGTAATTAAATTTTTATTCCATTATAGTTATTCATCTTTATCTATGGAAAGTATTTTAAATATTAGAAAATTACCTGAAATTATTTCTTTCTTCTTTTTTCAGAGTAATAATATTATTATTTAATTTTTTATTATCTTTATTTATTTAGTGGATAGAGACAGCCAAATATTGAAATGAAAGGGGAGACAGAGAGGGAGAGAGACAGAAAGACACTTGTAGCACTGCTTCACCACTCGCAAAGCTTTCCCCCTGTAGATGGGGACCGGGGGCTTGAACCCTGGTCCTTGAGCACTGTAACATGTGCGCTCAACCAGGTGTGCCACCACCTGGCCCCTTAATTTGTTTATTTTTCTTTTTTCTTTCTTTTTTATGGCTGTCACTAGGGGAAGACAGAGTTGAACTTTAAGACTTAGGATTGCTAGTCAAAAGCTCTATCATTAGATTCTGCCTGATTCTCCTGGTTAATGCATTTTTTTTCTAATTTTTTAAAATATTTATTTATTTACCCTTTTTGTTGCCCTTTTTTAAAAATTGTTGCAGTTATTGTTGTTGTTATTGATGTCATTGTTAGATAGGATGGAGAAATGGATAGAAATGGAGAGAGGAGGGGAAGACAGAGAGGGGGAGAGAAAGGTAGACACTTGCAGATCTGCAACTCCCCGGGTGCAGGTGGGGAGCGGGGGTTGAACCGGGATCCTTACGCCGGTCCCTATGCTTCGCACCACCATGTACGCTTAACCTGCTGTGCTACCGCCTGACTCCCAATGCATATTTTCTTATCTTAATTAATAATCTCTCACAGAGGAGAGAACTCTGTGAAAGCAGTGATTTTCTTCACTATCCTTCAAAAAACTTTAAGAGAAATTTGGGTCTAATTCCCCTTCAACATGTTTTTCAGCAATTCTTATACTCATTACAAATTTATAGTACAGTGAAATTGTGTTTGACCAATATGTGTTTTAACTATGCTAAAAATGTTTTTATTTACTTTTACTTTACTCAGAGCACTCAAATAATTTGGAAGATATTTCCACTTTACACCAATGATGTCTGAACTTCTAGTCCTCTAGCTTACCCATCCAGAACCCAGTCTTGAATCTAACATAACACTGATGATTTGATGTGATTTGATCACATCACACTGATGATTTTATGGATGAAATTTGATGGATGAGATTTGGTTCTTGAGTCTCAGGCCCAGCACCCAGAGCTTTACTAATGAGTGGCACTGAGCTACTGCTGTGACTTCATTCTAAGGTGCATATTCTTTTCCTCTAAAGGTCTCTTGTAAATGAGGTAAATCTGTGAAGGTGATGCTCACTTCCCTACACTTAATTACTATTTGAGATAACAAGCTCAGTCTACTTCCCTATCTAGACTCTATTCAGTAACTCTTGACATTCATAACACACTGACCATTCCTTGGTCAATACACTTAAGAAATTTTGAGTGATACTTCTTCTTTAGATTGATTCTATGAGGACTTTCTCTGGGAAAAGAGTCCTTCAAATTTACTCTCAATGCAACTGGCTCTAGATAGTGCTTAAAGTTTCAAGACTAAATTTGGGGAGCCTTATAGTGTCTTTGGCTTGAAAATATACATAAGATGGTTGTGAATTGACTTTTAAAATATCACTCTATAATTACACATGTGTTTGATACATTTGTGATATTTAAAAGCTTCCCTCCTCTCCTGTGGGATCTGAATCCATGGTCTTCTTGTTTACCAAGAAAAATGTTTACCAGTGGGTTATCACCCTGGCTCTCCTAACAAGGCTTTTTACCTTCCCCTAATCGCTCTTACCAATGTGAGAAAGCTGTGAAGGTGGTGCTCATTTCACAGCCCTTGATGACTGAGTTAAAGAACTTGATCTACTTCCCAGCTAGGACAATGTGTTAGAAAGTCTTGACACAACACATTGATCAATATGTTTTCATATTTTGGTCAACACTCAAGAACTTTTGAATGGTATTTCCATTTTAACTTGATTCTTCCTACCTAGACTTTCACTGGGGAAAGAGCCCTTCATATTTCTTTTCAATGCAACAGACTCTTGAAAGTGCCTGATAGTTTCAACACTATATATATAGGCAGAGTTGCACTGTATTTGGCTAAAATATATGTACAGTATAATTATGAAGCTGTTTGTGAAGTTCACTATGTAATTTATATATATATGTTTTCAACATTGGTAGTGCTGTGGGGCCCAAGTCACTTTTCTGACTGTAGAGCCATCTGACTCCATTCACCAGGGTCTCCCTGGCAGCTGGGACACTTGGACATGATAGATTTCCCTGTACAGTGTTCAGCTCCCTGTCTCTCCCAAATAGCTTCCTGGGATATGTTCAATAGTTTGCAATTCCCACAGCTCTAAACAGCATTTCTCAGCTTGTTTTTAAGAACCATGTGGTTCTAGAGCAATTCTATGTGGATTTTTTAGATCCCTTTCATAGATTTGAAGTAGTTGAAAATATGGCACCCACTGGCAGTGCAGTAGCCTGTGGCTGATTGATTCCTTTCCTCCTGTCCTTGTTGTGTACATGCAATCACCAATCTTCAGACAGTGAATTTTTTTTTTTTGGCTTTACCAGAAAACATAGCAGTACACAGAGTTGCCAAGATTTTACAAAACTGAGACATTTCTGAATCTTGAAATTCTCCCATAACAAGAATGCAAAATCTCTATAAGTTAATGGCATAGGCTGAATCCTTTCTTTTTCATGGCAATATGCTATGCCAAATGCAAAGCATATAGGTATAATAGACATTTATTTCCCCACCTTCATATTATATACACAACCCACAAATAACATTGAATCTCACCTGTATGAATGCTGCTGAGTTTACTTCTATTCAATATATTACCTGAAGTGATAAATATGGGTTTTTCTTTTTCTTTTTTTTTAAACTTAACTAACATCCACACTTTGTTCACATTTCCCATGTTTCTAATCAAAACTTCCTAGTACTAGACCCCAAGTTGACACACATACTGGTGGAATAGTCCAGAAATGAACTCCATACCTCTGGACATCTAATTTTTGACAAGGAAGCCTAAAAATCAGATGGAGGAAGGAGACACTACTCAACAAATTATGTTGAAAATATAGATTGTAACATGCTCAAGAATGAAACTGGCTCAACACATTTCATCACATATAAAAGTAAGCTCCAAATAGACCAGAAATCATCAATACTTTGAGGAAAGCACTGGCAGAACTTGTATTTATTTGTATTTATTTTTTTGATGTACAATTTAAAAATGTCTCCAATGACTCTGACCCAACTTTAAGGAAAATAAAAACAAAAATAAGCTAGTGGGATTATATCAAACTGAAAAGAGTCTTCACCTCAAAAGGAATCACCATCAAAACAGAGAGACTTCCTAGAGAGTGAGAGAAAAATCTTTATATGCTCTATATCATACAAAGGACTAATAAACAAAATCCATAAAGAACTCACCAAAGTTAATAACAACAAATAACCCATTGAGAAACGAAAGGAAGTAGATGGGCAGAATCTTCTCCAAAGGAGAAATCCAAGTGGCCAACAGATAGATGAAAGAAGTCTCAAAACAGATAGATGAAAGAAGTCTCAAAGACACCGATGATGAGGTAAATATGAATAAAAACAATCATGAGATAAAATTTTACATTGTATGTTTTACTCTGTTCTGTTTTGTGTTTTGATCAGAAGATTGCTGGTTTTAGAGATTGACTGAATTTTGGGACATATCACATGTAAGTTCAATGTATTATCACTAACCTATATCTAGAGTCTTAGGGAAAAACAAGTCCTCTCTCTTCCCTCTTACTACTCTTAACTAATCTTTGAGAGACAGCTGGGTTTGCATTCCTTCAAATGAATATTCCAGTAACGCACTGACTAATAAGCTTTTATGCTTTCTTCAGCACACTCAAGTACAGTTGCAACATGCCTCCCCTTTGCCACAATTGTATTTGGACTTTTACTGGGAAAATACTACTTCAAATGGACTCTTAATGCAATAGACTATAGAAAGCCATGGGAAGTTAGAACACTTTATATGGGAATGGTTTCAATGGATTTGAATTAAAATATCTAACATATGGAAAGAGAAAATTTCAGTGGTATCATCTTGCTGTACTTATGTGCATTTTTCTGGTAATCCATAACTTGGAGCATTTATACATATATAGCTGATGATAATCGGTATACCTCCTTAGTGAAAATTCTATCCATGTCCATTCCTTTCATTTTTTTTATAATGTTGTTTGATTTTCTGTTGCTGAGCTTTAAAAGTTCTGTATGTATTTTCTTTATAAGCTCTTTGTCCATTATAAGGCACGTACATTTATTTTCAACTAATGTTTATTGATGACCATGAATTTAGTTGCTGGATAGAAATAACATATGCTATGAACAATGACCCTGGTATAAAATTTTGTTTATTTTAATATTTATCATTAATGAAAGATAGATAATAGATAGATAGATAGATAGATAGATAGACAGAAAGATGGATAGACATGGAGACTAGAGCACTGCTTAGCTCTGGCTTATGCTGGTGCTGGGTATTGAACCTCGGACTTCAGAATCTCAGGCATAAAAATCTTTTTTTGCATAACCATTATGCTATGTTCTTAGAGTAACTACTAACATAACTACCATAAAAAATGCTGCATACATTGTTATTATCTATATTTGAGTTGCCAGAATCTCCTCCACTCATTTTTTTTTCTTTTCTTTTTTCTTTTTTTTCTTGTTGCTTCCACGGTTATTGCTGGGGCTCAGTGCCTGCACTATGAATCCAGTGCTCCTGGAGACCATTTTTGTTGCCTTTGTTGGATAGGACAGAGAAATGGAAAGAGGAGGATAAGATGGAGAAGGGAGATAAAGATAGATACCTCCAGACCAGCTTCCCTGCAGACCAGTTTCCCTGCTTTTTCAACGATGCTAGAACCAGTATCTGATGCTGGTCCTTGTGTTTAAAGCCATGTTTACTTAACCCACTGGGATACCACCCGACCCTCTCCTCCACTCATTTTGATCAAACATAAATAAATTATTCAAAATAGCTGATACCTTCCAAGTGGTAAATACTGATAAGGTTAATTCGTCACTTCATTTTAGTATGTGTGATGATAATTGATGTAATTTTATCCTATTCTAATATTCTGTTAAGCTATTAAATAACAATATTTATTTTGGGAATGGAAAACTATTAGTTCCAAGAGTTGTCTTTAAAAACTCTACACCACAGCTTTACAAAGTTTGGTTTTGGAAGATGTCAAACTAGTGCACAAATGCCAGCTGTCAAGAGGCTACCTTGAATGTTTCTCATGTTTCATGTCTACTCTGAATTCTGTGCTGGCATCATCTATTTATATTAGGGGGCTATCATATGGATACAAACATCATATATCAACAAATAAAAGTTTGCATATTCTCTCCACTGCTCTGCATTGGCAGTCTTGAACCTAGACTCCAACCACATCAGATGGGAAGGATGGGATTTGAATCTGAGTCATAATATGTATAAACAATCTCCCTATTAGCATCTGTGTCGGTTTTTCCTTGTTCTTTCTATGACTTGTCCTTTCAGGTGTCTTCCTTTAAAAAGAAAATTAGCCACACCCACTTTTGTTCTCTAATGTCTGATTGCAAGTGGAGATATGATAAGCCTGGGTGTAAAAGGAGAATGGGCTTTTATGCCAAACTCCCCCCCCCCCCCCCCCCCCGCAACCTCCAGGCATTTAAATAATGCTGAGTGTAGTCTGTCTTCATTGCTGAGCACTTCTAGCAAATGTCTGCACTATCACGCCATGATTATAAGAAAATATTTCACAGGCACATTAAAAAAAATAAAAGAAGAAACAACAACAACAATAATAATAATATTAATAATGTGGTGGTTCGTGATTACTTAGAAGATAGAAACCCAGCGAAAAGACTAGCAATAGTCTAAGAAAATGGTCATAAAATGCTTCATCATGTGTTATATACTATGTTTGGACCTCATTATTTTGTAAAAAAAAAAAAAAGTGAAAATTAGTTATATTTAGTGGTAGGTCAATGACAATAATTTTTAGTCATGAGATGATGATATAAAGATTTTGATGACAGTTATGACTAGGAGAATGCTTCTTCATCTGTACAAGAGAGAAACATCAGAATCCCAGGCTCTTGCTGGAAATGTAAATCATCTAATATTGAGAGCATAGGGGCTTAGTAAAATAAATGATAAATTATATGGCCCAGAGATATTCACAAACTAACATGGGGCTCATATAGCTGTCGTTGTCAGGCATGTTTTACAGCCATCTAGATAACTTGCTCTGTGTAACAGTCCCAGCTTTCTGTATCACTATATTAATGTGGTTAAGAATCAGCTGTGACATAAAATTTTATGTCCGAGTTTTAAACGACCGGTGCATAAATGAATGCATTGCTTAAGTTCTAAATCTGTTTCTTCGTCTTGTTAACAAAAAATTCACAGGGACAACTGCATAGAAAAGGAAGTATGATTTGTGCAACTGGATAGTTAGCTTCAAAGAAGACATGGGAATGTTGGTTTTACATAGAGTTAGGGTGATGTGACCACTTATACATACTTAGGAGTTTCTAGTAAAAAAAAAAAAAAAGAAGGTGACTTTATAAAGAGGAGAGGTGGGCATCTATCGTTGACTTACTTATATGTAAGGAAATGGTAGAAAACATCATCAGAGGTATGATCTTTACTATGTTCATGAGGAGAAAGGTGGTCAAAGGTCAGAGTAGGCTCTTTTTTTTTTCATTTTTTTCTTTTATTTATCAGGGAGAGAGTTATAACATCACGCTGGCACATGCACTTCTGAGAACTATACAGGTGATTTCATGCCCAAGGTCCAATGTTCCATCCATTGCAACACTTTGTAGGTCACTGCACTGTCCTTTTATCTGTAGCCAATGGTCTGCGTTTTTTTTTTTTTTTTACCCGTATATGGTGTTTGAAAAGTTATGTTTTGGTGCAATAAAAATGAAAAGCATGGTGCAAGGACCAGCGTAAGGATCCTGGTTTGAGCCCCCCTCCCCTTCTCCCCACCTGCAGGGGAGTCGCTTCATAAGCAGTGAAGCAGGTCTGCAGGTGTCTATCTTTCTCTCCCCTCTCTGTCTTCCCCTCCTCTCCCCATTTCTCTCTGTCAAAAACATAAATAAATAAAAATTAAAAAAAAGGAAAGCATGAAACTGGATGGCTTCTCCCAAGAAGGGATTGTCATGTCCTTTCTGAATCTTAAGTGTTGAGTCAGTTTGAGTGTGTTTTTCTTTTCTTTTTCTTTTTTATTAAAGCATTTTATTTATTTTATTTTTGAGAGAGATGCAGAGAGAGAAAGACAGAGAGAAACACCAGAGCACTGCACAGCTCTGCAGCTCTGGCTTATTGTGTTGTGGGTGATTGAGCCTTCAGAGCCTCAGGCATGAAAGTCTCTTTGCATAACCATTATGCTAGCTACCCTCGCCCATTTGAGTATGCTTTTCCAAGTCTTAGTGTTTATCTCAGCTTTTCTAGAGAAGAAAAATGGTGCAAAGTTTCTATAAGTTAGCAGTCGTGTGTATGCGTGTGTGTGTGTTGGGGTGGGAAGGTACTCAGATTAAACTTTAGCCCTTAAACATATCACCAGCTACTTCTGAGACCACCATTTCTTCTTTCTCTGCATGAATATATGCATTATTTATAATATATACTATAATATATACGTAGTACATGCAAGATATAGAATATATATATATTAGAGAGAAATAAATGTGGGAAGGTAGAGAAACAAGCATTAGTGCACTGCCCACCATATCTACAGCTCCAACCATTTTTGGTTTTGGCACTGTCCGTGTCAGTGTTACTGTCACTGGGAACTAACTCAGGGTCCCACACAAGAAAGTATGTGCTCTACTGCTAAGCCCTTTCCAAACCCTGTTTATACATATTTGAAGTGAGGCAACTGAAGATTGAGCTTATTTTGGTTAGTCCTTTACAAAATGCCGTTTCAAGAGCAACACTGGTAATACCTAGGCCTTTATTTATTTCCTTTTTGTTGCCCTTGTTGTTTTCCTCATTGTTGTGGTTATTATTATTGATGTTGTTGTTGCCGGAAGGACAGAGAGAAATGGAGAAAGGAGGGGAAGACAGAGAGGAAACGACCCCCCTGCAGGTGGACAGGTGGAGAGCACGGGGCTTGAACCAGGATCCTTACATCGGTCCTCAGGTTTCCTGCCATGTGAACTTAACCCTTTGCACTACAACCCGATCCTCAAGGACTTTATTTTAAGCAAATTCTCAGGTTCCCTTTTATCAACCGTTATCAGAAACTCGTGTGAGGCCCAGAAATCTTTGCTGAAAAGCAAAATAAAATGTGTTGGCTACTACTTCACTGGTTGCAACTGGTCTGACTGGGAAGAGAAGCTCCGTAGCAGTCACTATATTTCTTCTTATAGACATAGTGGATGTAAGTTACTTAAATAAAATACAATGTAAATGATGAAATTGTACTTTTTACCATCTTTAAATTCACATAATGGTTTTTAAATGTTTACTTATTTATTTATTACTGGATAGATAGAGACTGAAAGAAATTGAGAGAGGTGGGGAAGATAGAAAGGGAAAGAGACAGAGAGACCTACCTGCAGGCTTGCTTCATCACTCATGAAGCTTCCCTCCTACAGATGGGGACCAGGGGCTTAAGCCAGGGCCTTTGTGCACTGTATTGTGTGTGCTTAACCAGGTGCACCATCACCTGAACCCCAATTAATATAAAATTTAATACAATACAAATAATTTCATTTTTAGTACTCACCATTTAACAACACCTTTGTAAGGTTCCTCAGAACCTGACAAGGAATTCCCCCAAATCTGTGGGAACCAGCTTGGGTTGTAATATTTTCCTTTGTTCTTCTCAAAGTAGTCCCCTGTCCCCCACCCCTGCTCCCCACCTCCCCCGTCCCATAACTGGCAGAATACTAAGCACACCAATCTACTGGAGAGAAATATATGACAGGCTGAGAGTCTGGTCCAACAGTCCATCATTCTTCCTGGAATGTAGAATACACTTGAATAACCTAGACAGAAAGGTATACCACTCCATCAAGTTGGACTAACCAACCCACATTTCATTTTCACTCATTTATTTTTCAGATCGTGTGATTTCCACCCTGGGTTATGACTGAGCATACACAAGGAAATCATTTCCATCTTTGTGGTATAAACTTTGTTCTAACTCCTCAAAGACAATAAAGATCAGTCCACTCTAGCAATGGAGATGCCCTTGCTCCCTACAGAGCACTTGCCTTTGAAAAAAATGCAGGGTATGGGGAGTCGGGCTGTAGCGCAGCGGGTTAAGCGCAGGTGGCGCAAAGCACAAGGACCGGCATAAGGATCCCGGTTCGAACCCCAGCGCCCCACCTGCAGGGGAGTCACTTCACAAGTGGTGAAGCAGGTCTGCAGGTGTCTGTCTTTCTCTCCTCCTCTCTGTCTTCCCCTCCTCTCTCCATTTCTCTCTGTCCTATCCAACAACGAAAAGAACAAGGGCAACAAAAGGGAATAAGTAAATAAAATAAATATTTTTTAAAAAATGCAGGGTATGCCCATGAAACCTCAGTCAGTGCATAGCTCTGTGGCTTAAATAGCTTTTCAGATGCAAAGTTGAAGAGCTGGCCCAGTCTCCCCTGGAAAATAGTCCTCACAAACAGGGAATCAGCAGCTTTGAATGCCCACTCTGGCAGGCATCAAATTACATCTCCATCATAAAACCCAGCTTCTGTTCATCCTCTTTCAGCAAGAGAATGCCAGTTGCTAGAAATAGTAAACTCAAAAAAACCAGTGGCAGGCAACCATCAGAGAGGAGTTTAAGCAGGACATAGAACTATTTAACTACAGTTCCTGAATGTTGCTTTCTCTGTTTAACTTTTTGAAACATATACCAGAAAAGGAAGAAAAAAAAACCTCTTTTTATTTCATTATTTCCTTTTGTTACCCTTGTTGTTTTATTGTTGTAGTTATTATTGATGTCGTTGTTTTTGGATAGGATAGAGAGAAATGGAGAGAGGAGGGGAAGAGAGAGGGGGAGAAAAAGATAGACACCTGCAGACTTGCTTCAGGGCTTGTGAGGTGACCCCCCTGCAGGTGGGAAGCCAAGGGCTAGAACTGGGATCCTTATACTGGTCCTTGCACTTTGGGCCACATGTGCTAAACCAGCTACACTACCTCCTGACTCCCGAAAAATCCACTTTTTAAAAAGAAAAGAATATGTATTTATTCATTTATTGAATAGAGACAGAGATGGATAATTCTTATATAAATATTCTATATGTGGGTATACTATATTTATTCTAGGGCCACATATATATATCTATGTGAATATATATGAATATATTGTCTTCTTTTTTAATTTCTTTATTGGAGGATTAATGGTTTTCAGTCTCAATAGTTTGTCCATATGTAACATTTCTCAGTTTTTCACATTTCCATTCAACCCCCATTAGGTCCTCATCTACATATATATTATAAACAAAAACCACAGAAAACACATGCCATGACTTTTCTGATAATCCAGTATTTTACTGAGTTTTTCTCTGTGGGTAGCGTGGACAGAATGCACCAACATTTCTCAGTCCACAATCTTGTGGCATTTTCTTCATAGTCATTTGTGAGGTTCACTCGTATGCTGGATGAGTACACTTTAGCATGCAGTTTTTAATTAATTAATAGTGGTTTACAAGACTGTCAGATTACAGACTATAGCTCCACACCACATCTGCTACCAAAATTCTGACCTCCCAGAGCCCCAGCTTTCCACTTCCCAGTGATAACCATCATAGTTCTCACAAGTCTTCGAACACGTTGTTTAGTTGTTGTTGTTGTTGTTGTTTGTTTTTTCAAGCTTATGTGCATTGGTACTCTAGATTCCACTGGAGTGAAACCATCTGGTAGAGTAGTTGTCTTTATATCTTATTTTGCTAAGCATAATCATCTCCAGTTCCATCCAATTTTTTTTTGTCCCCAAGGACACAAAATCATCTTTTTGATTGCAAAGTTGTATTCCATGCAGTATATATCCCATAATTTCTTTAGTCAGTTATCCATTCAGGAACTTTTAGGTTGCTTCCACTCTTTGTCTATTACAAACAATGTAGCTAGAAACAGAGATTTTCCTTCATATTAGTGTTTACAGGTCTTCTAAATGCCTAACGGTGGTATTACTGGATTACAAGGTATTCCATACAGTTTTCCAAAGCGTCCACACCACTTTGCATTCTCAGCAGCCGTGCAGTAGCGCCTCTTTTTCTCCACAACCTTGACAACACATGCCAGTTGCTGATTTGTTAAGGTAAGCCACTCTCTCAGGTGTGGGATGGGATCTCAGAATATTTTAATTTTCATTTTTCTAATGACACGTGAAGTGGAACATTTCTTCATATGTCTGTAGGCCACGTGTGTCTCTTCTTTAGAAAACTTTTTAGTTCTTTGACTTAGTTTTCCTTGGGTTACTCTTATTTCTTCTTTTGTAGAGCTGCATCAGTCAACGCCTGCCACCTCTCCAGATTCAAAGGAGGTCTCGAAACTTGACATCAGGCTCAACCTGATGCTGTTGACTGGCTACGGAAGAAGGGCAAATGCTAGAAGAAGAAGAAGGTATTTGTAAATGTTTGACATCAGTCGCTTGTCAGATCTGTGATGTCAGAATATCTTGTCCCCTTTCCTGGGTTGCCTGATTCTCTTGTGTAGTTCTCTTTTCTTGCATAGATGCTTTTTAGTCTCATGTAGTCCCATTTATTATGTCCTCTTGTTTTTACTTTTCATGCCCAGGGGCTTGAGCCTCCAAATACATCTTTGGAATAAAGATCTACATCTGTTTTCATTATTATTATTATTGAAATTTCATACTATTAACAATTATCCTGTGGAAATAAGCTGGGTTGGTCAGAATAAATGGCCACCCTATTTCTGTATAAATCAGGACACTGAAAGCAAATAGGAGAATAGAGAATACTGTTTTTTTCCTCTTTCTTTTTCTTTTGTTCATCCCTGGGGCTTCATTACTCTGGGATGACTTTTTCAGATAGAGAGAAAAATTAAGGAAGAAAGGCAAAAACACCATAGCAAATAAGCAATAAGCTTCCTTTGATGCGTGTGTCTGTGTCTGTGTGTGTGTGTGGGGAATGGGTGTGTCAAACCTGGGTCACATATGTGGCAAGACAGGCACACTGTCCAGACGAACTATCTGGCTAATCGAAGAGAACATTCTGGTAGGGTCTTGTTACCTGAATTGCAGGAAATTTTGGAATCTGAGAAACTTGAACACTAGGATTCCTGGGAGGGCATAAAAGGATGGAGGTTGTTTGGTAGTTCTGTGTGCTTATGCAGCCTGCATTCCCTAACAACTATGTGCTTTATAGCATTGACTCGATCTTCTTCAACTTCCTTAATGCAGTCTGTTCACTAGTTTTTCAAATACCAATCTGTGCTAGTGTTGTTTTCACTGGGCTACGTTGTTTTTGCCGGGCTGGCTTCACGGGCGGGTAACAGACGACCAGGGACTCATGGTTGAGCTGTAGGCAGTATCTCTTTATTCATGCAGGTCGCAGCCGAGCTAAGCTAAACTCTAGGTACCCTCAAACTCACAATGATGTCTTTATATATACTTGCCAAGTAGGGTGGAAACAGGATGTGACATAGAGAGGGTGGAGAGAAAAGTGACTGGTGAAAATCAGAGTGTGACAAGGAGAGGGGGCGGAGCCGGCGAGAATCCTATCACTGAACCACCAATGCCCTGGAGGCAGGGTGGTGCTTGTTAACAGTGGTTATGTAAATAGAATAGTGTTAAGCAGGATTTAAACCAAAATGAAACAGAAGGGGTCTCATGCCTACCAACATGCTAGGGTCCTTGGGAAGAATGAATGGTAAGGAAAACAGTGTTTGTTTCAATGTAGTCACTATTTCCAAGTTTTGCTATTTATCAGATAAAGTGTGGACTTGATTATAAAATGGTATGAAAACTTTATCAGAATATCAGACTTGTAGAATATATCAATTCATATAAAAGTTGAAGAGATATAAAAGCAGTCTGATCTTAGAAATTTTGCACAGCTTTCAATTTGTGACTGCAATCCTTCTTATATAAGACCTGTGTGTTATGGGTCTGGCGGTAGCGCAGTGGGTTAAGCGCAGGTGGCACTAAGCTCAAGGACCAGCATAAGGATCCGGGTTCAAGCCCCTGGCTCCCTGCCTGCAGGGAAATTACTTCACAAGCGGCGAAGCAGCTTTTGCAGGTGTCTGTCTTTCTCTCCCCCTCTCTGTCTTCCCTTCCTCTCTCCATTTCTCTCTGTCCTTTCCAACAACAACAACAACATCAATAATAACTACAACAATAAAACAAGGGCAACAAAAGGTAATAAAGAAAGAAAAAAAAAATCCAAAAAATTAAAAAAAAAGACGTATGTGCTAAAAAATACAAGTACATACACTACGAATAGGTATTATATGGCATATAAAAACACATTAGGTAACTGACTTAGGTAGCTGTGTTTGTATGCATATATGTATATATTTATTTATTCATATCTAATTTCATTTCACATATTAATTTGATTTAGAAGTAATTATTCTGACCAGGTGATCAGCAGAACTGCAGTGGGGAATTATTAGATGATATTATTAGCATCTAGAATTTTTAAGTTGGCGACTCCACAGAGATTACTTCCTTTTATTTTTGTAATTTTAATTAGGTATTCTGACTATTCATAATTAGTTGAGGTCATGGAGGAAATACTTCTCTTCCATAATCATCAGAAGTCTTTCATGTCACCCTACTTATGCAGCTGATTCTAGGGGTCAGTTTCAGTACCATCTTTCAGATAACTACTAATCACCATCCGTAATTATGGTATGTTTTTTTTTCCCCCATAAGATGCAGCAGAAACCAAAACCTGCAACATAATTTTGTTCTTTAAAGCTTCTTACATTTTGTTTAAACTATTTCTGTTTCTTTCTTTCTTTTTTTTTTTTTTCCTTTTGTCTCCAGGGTTATCACTGAGGCTTGGTGCCAGCACTACTAATCCACTGCTCCTGGCAGCCATTTCTTCCATTTTGTTGTTGTTATTATTGCTGTTATTGTTGTTGTGGGATAGTACAAAAAGAAACCAAGAGAGGAGGAGAAGATAGAGAGATGGAGAGAAAGATAGACACCTACAGTCCTCACTTGCAGCCCTGCTTCACCCATGGGAAGTGACCCCTGCCCCCTGCAGGTGGGGACAGGAAGCTCTAACCAGGATCTTTGCTCGTGCACTTTGCACCATGTGCACTTGACCTGGTGTGCCACCACTCAGTCCGGCTAAGTTCTTTTTTACTTTACGTATCTTTTTTATTTTATTTTATTTCATAATTTTTCTTCTTTATTTGTTCTTTGAAAGTCTTTTTAATTTGTTATTAATAGTGGTTTGTAGGATCTTAAGATTAAATGGTGTAATTATATACTACACCCACCACCAAAGTTCACTTCCCGCCCTTCCAATAATAGCCACTGTAGTTCTTTTTTTTTTTTTTTTTTAAAGATTTTATTTATTTATTGATGAGAAAGATAGGAGGAGAGAGAGAAAGAACAGACATCACTCTGGTACATGTGCTGCCAGGGTTTGAACTCAGGACCTCACGCTTGAGAGTCAAGCGCTTTATCCACTATGCCACCCCCTGCACCACGCCACTGTAGTTCTCATGAAGTCTTAGAGACAGCTCCCTTCCTTCCTTCCTTCCCTTCCTTCCTTCCTCACTTCCCTCCCTCCCTCCCTCCCCTCCCCTCCCCCTCCCTCCCTCCCTCCCTCCCTTCCTTCCTTCCTTCCTTCCTTCCTCCCTTCCTTCCTTCCTTCCTAGTTCATGTGCTTCAATGGACACAATATCTTCTTTCTCTTCTTCTTCTTTTTCTTCCCCTTCCCCTTCTTCTTCCTCTTCCTCTTCTTCTAATACATTTTTAAATTTTTTATTTATTTACTTATTTACTCCCTTTTGTTGCCCTTGTTGTTTTATTGTCGTAGTTATTGTTGTTGTTACTGATGTCGTCATTGTTGGATAGGACAGAGAGAAATGGAGAAAGGAGGAGAAGACAGAGGAGGGAAAAGGATAGACACCTGCAGACCTACTTTACAGCCTGTGAAGCGACTCCCCTACAGGTGGGGAGCCGGGTCCTTACACCTCTCCTTGCTCTTTGCGCCACCTGTGCTTAAACCGATGCGCTACTGCCTGATTCCCATTCTTCTCCTTCTCCTTCTCCTTCTCCTTCTCCTTCTCCTTCTCCTTCTCCTTCTCCTTCTCCTTCTCCTTCTCCTTCTCCTTCTCCTTCTCCTTCTCCTTCTCCTTCTCCTTCACCTTTCCCTTCCCTTACCCCTTCCCCTTCTCTTCCACTCCTCCTTCTCCTTCTTCTTCTATTTACTACAGAGTAGTATTATGTTGAATATATATGTAGTAAATTCTTAATCTTGTTATCTGTTGATGGGCATTTAGGCTGCTTCTATTTTATTGTGAATAAAGCAACTATAAATGTAGGGGTGCATAAGATCCTTCAAATTAGCATTTGCATGTCCTTTGGATAAATGTCTAAGAGTGGTATTGCTGTATCTTAAGGTAATTACATTTTTATTTGTTCAAGGACTCTTCGTACAGTCTTCCAAAGGGGGTACCCCAATTTATGTTCCCATAAACAGTGTAACATAGCCCTCTTTCTCTACAAACTTGCCCAAACTTGTCATTTCCTTTCTTGTTGATTTAGGGCCATTCTTACCAGCTCCCACAGCCTAAAATCTCTGTAGCTCTCACAGAATCTTAAAGACACTTTGCAGTTGGGTTAGCTTCCCCCTCGCTTTTTTTTTTTTTTTGTAGGTTCCATTGCTTTACTTCTCTGTATTTCATGTATGAACAAAACAATTCTGTAGATGTCTTTCATTTCCTTACTAATAGCACTAGGCGTAGCTACTTCTGGTTCCACCTATTCAGTCCCTGCAGGACATAATGTAATCTTTTTTTTAATTGCAAAGTAGTATTTCATTGGATATGTTTTCCACAAGTTCTTTATCTAGTCACCTGTTGGTGGGCTAAATTCAGGCTGTTTCCACTCCATGCTTATTGCATGCAATACATCCATGGACATTGAGCTGCATATATTCATTCATAGAAATTATGTTCTTTGCTTATAGACCTAGGAGCAGTGTTACTGGATCATAAAGTATAGGTGCTTTTATTATTTGGATTTTTTACATTCCCCCAGCAGTATGACTGAATGCCTTTCCCCCCATATCCTGTCTAACACTTGCCATTTCTTGATTTGTTGATGTGAACCATTCACATATGTATGAGGTAATATCTCATGTGGTTCCAGAGCTTGTTTGGAGGTTCTAACAATAGTGCAGCTACTCATATACCGTCGACCAAAGACAGGTCTGTCTCTATTTGGGGAAGGCCATCCTCTTCAACCAAACATACAGCTTTGGGAGGGAGCGGTAAGGGAGGAAGGGGATACCCACCTAGCCAGCCAGATCAGCCAAATCAACCCTGACAATCAATGGGGTGACCGATGTCGTATGTGAAATGACAGATGTCATCTCACATTCTCATGTGGCTTGAATTTACTTCTCTAATTTTGTTTTTCTTCCAGGATTATTGCTGGGACTTGGTGCCAGCACCTTGAATCCACTGCTCCTGGTGGATGTGTTTTCAATTTTATTGAATAGGACTGAGAAATTTGGAGGGGGAGGGAAGATAGAGAAGGAGAGAGGAAAACACTTGCAGACCTGCTTTGCTGCTTGTGAAGTGTCCCTGAAGGAGGGGGGGGTGGTGGTAATCAAACCAGAATCCTTGAGTAGGTCCTTGCACTTACCCAGGTGTGCCACCAATGGCCCCTCTAATGGTATCTGAAATGAAGCAATCTGTGGGATACATACATAGGTACCTGCTTATTTAGAAAACCTATTCATTTTTTTTTACCTATTTGTTATTGTATTGTTTGTTATTTTGTTGTTGAACCGTGTGAGCTCTCTCTCTCTCTCTCTCTCTCTCCCTATATATATATATATATATATTGCCTCAGTGTTATCACTGGGGCTTGGTGCCAACACTACAAATCCACTGCTCCAGGAAGCCATTTTTCCCATTTTGTTTCCTTTGATGTTGCCCTTGTTGTGGTTGTTACCACTGTTATAGCCACTGTTGCTGCTGAGAGAGAAATCCAGAGAGGAGGGGAAGACAGGGAGAGGAGAGAAAGACAGACACCTGAAGACCTGCTTCACTGCTTGTGAAGTGACCCACCTTCAGGTGGGGAGCCAGGGGTTCAAACCAGGATCCTTATGCTGGTCCTTGTGCTTTGTGCCACGTGCACTTAACCCACTGCACTACCCCCCAACACCCTTTATAGATGTTTTATATCAATCCTTTTTAAGATATGTGATATTAAATACATTCTATTATCTGTTAAATTACCTATTTATCTTTGTGAAGTTTTCTTTAGATACTTTTAGACATTATGTAGTCCTAATTATTTAACCCATGGGGTGTGTCCTCACAAACATTTTTTGATATTAAAGTCTTGAAGTGTTTTGCAAGGTATTTTGTTGCTTTTATTTTATGGTCTCAGGTCTAATATTGAGGTCTTAATTGATTTTGAGTTAACTTTGGTGTATAATGTTTAGTGATCTGGTTTTATTTGTCTACATGTGATTCCAATTTTCCCAACATCATTTGTTGAAGAGATTTTATTTTTCTCATTGAGTGATTTTGGACCCTTTGTCATGTATTAGGTTTCTATATACGTGTGTTGTTATTTCTAGGTTCTCTATTCTATTCTATTCTATTCCATTCTATTCTATTCTATTGGTTTGAGTTTCTAGTTTGTTCCAATATAATTGCTTTATTTCTCTTTTTTTGCAGATTTTATGTAGCTAAATGAAACAATTTTTAATGCTGTTAGATGACTCATACAGGAAATATAAGAAAGAGTTGTACATTAGCTCACATAGGCTTCTTTGGCTATTAAGATCGGTACCAGTGGAATTTAGCTGTTTCCTTCTTTTCCAGGGATATCTACATTCCTTTTCTCAATCTGTAGCCCAAAGAACTCAGATACTGTTTATCCTACATGGATTAATTTCCCTATGGCCCACTCATTCTACATTTTGAAAATACATTTTTCAAGATAATCCCATATGTTAAAATAGTTTTGAACAACAAATACTCCCCTCTGAATTATTTACAATAATTGAATATTAGGATTCTGTTGCTGGGCGTCCTCCAGCCAGCAGAGAAATAACAGCAACATGAGGGACCCGAAACCGGAGGTGAGGGTGAGACATGGAGGAAACCACCAATCTCCAGGAGTGCTTCAGAGAGACAGCTCGTTTCCTGTTTATACACAGGGTTAGATACTGATCGCCATCCAATAGGAACATGGGGGAAGCATGTAGGATCCAATGGGGAAAGAGCCTGAGGCTCATGCCATGTTAATTACCCCAGGTGCACCTTATTCATGCTCTTAGGTTACACCTGCTTCTTATATCTAGCCTGGCTCAAACGCAAGTTACCAGCCGATAAGGACCCAAGTTACGGCCTTACAAAGGGAGGCCACGTAACGGTCACGCAGGAGAAACAGGAAACTTTAGGGTATGTTGTATAAGGAGGCACCTCCCTTGCCCCCGAGCTCGCTGCCATCTCAGCCTACAGAGTCGAGGAGGGACATGCCTTTAGGCCAGGTTGTCTTTGGGGTCTCCCTCCTCAAGACTCAATGTAGAAGTGACAGGCCTCTATCCAGGCTGGGGGATCTGCACTTCCCACAGGAGTCAACGAATTTTTAAAAAAGATTTATTTATGTATTCCCTTTTGTTGCCCTTATTGTTTTATTATTGTAGTTATTATTGTTGTTATTGATGTCGTTGTTATTGGATAGGACAGAGAGAAATAGAGAGAGGAGGGGAAGACAGAGGGGGGAGAGAAAGATAGACACCTGCAGACCTGCTTCACTGCCTGTGAAACGACTCCCCTGCAGATGGGGAGCTGGGGGCTCGAACCGGGATCCTTAAGCCTGTCCTTGCGCTTTGCGCCATGTGCACTTAACCTGCTATGAGTACTACTGCCCGACTCCCAAGGAATCAATAAATTACGAGACACATTTTTGCATACATTATAGTATGGTGCATATCTAGTGTGCAAGAACAGATCACTGTGACCTTGGAAAATATTCAGATGATTTTTATTATTTCCAGAATTTTCTTCTTTGGTATTTTACATGACAAATGTGAATTTCTGTTAATAAAAAGGTCATTTCTGAAAAAGTAATGCTTGTAAAATTATGTAAGATGAAAACTTACTTATAGACTAAATCTATATTAAAACATTTTACAAAATCATGAATTTTGTTACATAAAGAAACCATTTTGTACTGAAAACAGGATTAAATACATCATATGTCCAACAAAGATAGTATTCTATTTTTTCTTATAGTTCTATTTTTTCCAGTTTCATACTGAGTTTTGATGATTTTTATGTTTCAAAAAATTCAAATTTACATAGAGAAGATTCATCTTTCAGTCTCCCTTTGAGAAGCTATTCCTAAAAATTGTGACTCTATCATTTTCATACCCACTTAAGCACAATTCTTGATGCCAACACTCACACTGGACTTTGATGTTCTGTGAGGATAATTTCATGTCCCAAGACTCAATGTCTTATTTACTCTTAAATCTTGAGTATCTAATATATTGCCTGGGAGTGTGAAAGATTTTTCCATATGAGATGAATGAATACTGAATAAAATCTTAAAAAAAATCTTGACCAGTCTCACCATTCTCCAGTGATTGATTTAATGGATATGTCTTACAAAGATAAGTTTTCTTGTTTTACAGTTATTGCTTATCTACTTATAGTATTCTGGATAAGAAATGACAATAAATGATGAAAAACTGATTGTTCAAAAGGCACAGTTAATTTTACTTCTGTGTTACTTCTTAGTGACAGGTTGAAATATGTTAAAATATCAGTGTTGCCAATGATATTTCTTTGCTTGTTCATGTCAAAAGTTATCTTGAAAATATAATTTTAGTGACATGGATAAAATAACAGCAAAAATTAGTATTTACATGCTTCTGAAAAAATAAAATCTTTAGGCATTCATTTTCTGGAACAGATCTAAAATAATTACTCTTTTAAAATAGCTGAAATTGTGGCTGAGGAGGTGACTCAAGTCAGAGACCTTAGGACATGCAAGTGTGAGGTCCCAGATTTGAACATTTGATTCCACATGTGAGAGTCTGACAAGCTCTGATGTCCTCTCTCTTTCATTCTCTCTCTACTGTTCTCTCTTTCTCCCCCTCTCCTTTCTCTCATAAAGTAAATAATATTCATAAATATAGCTCAAATTTAGGTCTCTATAGAGATTAAATGTGAACTCCCACTTTAAGAAAACTATGAAGGTTTATTCAACTTTTTTTAATGCACAGTTAACTATCTAACAAAAATACTTAAAGTAAGATTTAAATGCCACACATTAAACAAGTCCTGTGATCTCCTTGCCAAACCTGCTTCACAGCCAGACATAATAACTATGTTAATTAAAAATTATGTATTATTTCTGTGATTATAAATTACATGGTGGCACTGTTTCATCCATTTTTTTTCTGCCTGTATTGGCTTATTGTTAATGCTGGAAAATATATGCTGTTCTTAACTTAGTGAAAGCTCCTTAATCTAATTAACTTTTATAATCATCATGAGTGTTCAAATTTCAAACACCAATTAGAGTATAACAAAACAAACAAACAAAAAAGTACTCTGCCTTTTATTACAGAAAAAGCTTCTTCTTCTAGCGTTTGCCAGGAAAAGCTTGATTTGGGGAAAGTATAATAATCACTTAAACACCAGGTGTTTGTCCTGATGAAAAAGGGTTCTTGTCTGAAAAGATTTCAGATGAAAGGAAAAGAGGGAGAGAAAACTAGACGATTATCATTCAGTTATGAAAACAATAAAAAAAAATGACTAGGACAGTTTTCTAGATCTAGTATCCAGGTTTCCAAAGATACCATTTTTTCCCTAGAGTACAGAATTGTTGAACTAAGTCATCAATTATTTTTAGTAGAAAAAAATCTTACATTTCATAACTTCCACTAGAACTGCTTAATCAGACTTGACTACTAGTTCCTTGTTGTCTTTTAATTTAAGTGAGGAATCAAGTCAACCATCTAGACTCAGTTAAAAATAATATTTAAATTTAAATTTGAGTATAAATAGTGTACATTTATTTATTTTTTTTAAATGTCTTTATTAGATGAGTAGAGAGAGAGAGAGAGAGAACCAGGTGGTGATGTACCCGGTTAGGACCAGTTCAAGAATCCGGGTTCAAGCCCCTGCTCCCCACCTGGAGGGGGAAGCTTCAATAAATATGAAGCAGGTCTGCAGGTGTCAACCTTTCTCCCTATCTCTTCCTCCTCTCTCAGTTTCTCTTTGTCTTACCCAGTAAAATTTAAAAAAGAAAATGGCCACCAGGAGTATAGGATTCATAGTGCCAGCACTGAGCCCCAGTGATAAGCCTGGAGGCAAAATATAAAGAAAGAGAGAAAGAAAGAAAGAAAGGAAGGAAGGAAGGAAGGAAGGAAGGAAGGAAGGAAGAAAGGAAGGAAGGAAGGAAGGAAGGGAGGGAGGGAGGGAGGGAGGAAGGGAGAGAGGAAATGATAACCAGATCATAATACTGGCATGATCAGTGTGAGATCAAACCTGGGACCTCACTTATGTCAATCCTGCTGTCTGATACACTGGTGTGGGTTGGAGAATTAGAGCCAATGCATGAAGTCAACAAGGAGGAACTTTATTAATGTTAACAGGCCACTTAAAGAATTCTGCACCCTGAATAAAGGGACTGTACAAGCTTAGATAGGGGGTGCAGGCTGGGAGCAGAAAATGTTTTTGCAGAAGCAGAGGCTGCAGGGTCAAGGGGCTGGGACTTGGGTCCTATAGCTCAGGGTCTGGTTGCCTTAGTTACTGTTATGGTTACTTTTATCTTTTCCTGCACAGCTATGTCCGGGAAAGTTTAACTTCAACATAAAACAAACCACTGATGGGGTTGGGGAGGTTACCTTTCTCAAGGTCTCCTGTTATCTGGGGCTTCTCTCTTTCTCACAGTTTGGTTAGTTAACTCTTTCTTGGCCTTGACATTCTTGTTTCCACCTCAACATCACCTCTCTGGCCACATGTGTAATGTTAAGATAGTTCTGAGAAAGACTACTATACACTAATAACATTAGGGCTTCCTGAAGAAGGAAAAGATAAATCAAAGTGAAACTTGCCTTCAAAATGAGTCCTTTGTTGTTTTTTTTCAAATGCTAAGCAATATTCATGCTGAGGTGGTAGAATGGCTAACCCATTAGCAAGTATCATCAAATGCTCCAGCAAGATAACTAGGTTGCTCAGCAAGACACTGGTTTACAAGTTATAATCCACTGATGAAATTAAGAGGACAAATCACCTCTAAATCTGTAATGACAGGATGAATGGTTGATTCCAGATGCTACTGTAGACCTGAGATCCACGACTATCCTTTCCTAACCTGAAGTCCTGCTACAAAGAATATTAATGCATTTTCTTGTTGTCATAACGTTTATTACACTCCTCCTCCTAGAAAAGGCTGGTGGAATTTACTATGTGAGAATCTGATTAACTCACATAAAAAGATGATGATTACATAGGAACCTGATATAATAATATCTGTGTCTTCATAAAGACCCAGAATATTTAAACTTATTTCAAGCTGATAATATTAAATTCCTTCATCTTTCATAATTGTTAATTTTTTTATAAGACAAAGTTATTTGAACATTTATAATGAAAATATGCTGGAGATATCTCTTGCCTTTCTAAGTAATTCAAAATGGAAAGCTGTATGATTTCAGAGTAAATATAATGTTTCATTTGATGAAGGAAGAAGAATCTGATTCATGTTTTAAAGTCAAATAAAACACGCTATAAAGGCAGTGTATTCTTTCACCTTTTTAAATGCATCATTGCTTATTATTTATGAAGTTAAATTTTAATCTTTTCTCAAGTTTTGATAATAATTTGGAAGTTATTGCTTAGACTGGCTTTGAACTTCTAGATGTATTCATCAAATTGATTTAAATTTTGTGAAACAAAAGAGGTCATTTTAGACTTGCATTATCTATTTTTATCACTTTGTTATGTGTGTTAGGAAGGTACATTGTGACATTTTCATCTAGGTGATGTTTTTGTAAGCTTTCTCTTAAATATTATTAGCTTCTGTATTCATGTGACTTACCATTTAAACTGATAATTTCTAATTTCAAAGTTCTAGAAATAGTAATCACTAGGTACTGTAGATATAACTTGTTTAAAGTTACATCTTTTTTTTTTTTATCCTTATGGAAATTTCTTTTGATGTGTAGAAGGTTATTTTTTAAGATTTTATTTATTTATTTATTTATTTATTTATTTATCTATTTATGAGAAAGCTAGGAGGAGAGAGAGAGAAGGAACCAGACATCACTCTGGTACATGTGCTGCCAGGAATTAAACTTGGAACTTCATATTTGAGAGTCCAATATCTTATTCACTGGGCCATCTCCTGGACCATGAAGGTTTCTTTCTTTCTTTTTTTAAAATGTGATATAGTCCCATTAGTTTATTCTTTCTTTAGTTTCCTTCTCTATGGGGTTGAGTATCGAAAAACATCTTCAATGGTAAAGTCAGGAAGTGTTTCACCTGTGTGCTCTATGTATTTCTGGTCTAACATTCAAGCTTTTAATACATTTCAAACTAATTTTGGTGTGTTTTGTTCAGTTGCGTTCCAGTTTCATTTTGGGGAGGATCATTTTCACTGACATACTTTGTTGAAGAGGCTTTCTTTTCTGGGTAGAATCTATTTGACTTGTTTGTCACATATTAAATTTTTATGTGTCTGGATCTCTTCAGTTATAGTGATCAGAGTGCTTGTTTTTGTTCCCATGCTTCTGTGTTTGAATTACTATTTCTGTGAAGTATACTTGGAATTTGGGAGGGGGGAGCATGATGACTCAATCTCCCCACCTCTAATTTTTTTATCTTTTAAAAAAGTTTAAATTTTTAAATCTTTATTTATTTTGAATTAGAGACAGAGAGAAATTGTGAGGGGAGGGGAAAATAGTGCTGAAGAGAGACAGAGAGACACATGCAGACCTGATTCACTACTTGTGAAGCTTTCCCCCTGCGGAGGGGGGGGGGGCAGGGTCTTGTACCTGGATCCACGCACACTATAATAATGTGTGTACTTAACCAGGTGCGCCACTGCCTGGCCCCTATCTCCTCACCTCTAAATTGCTTTGGTTGCTTGTGATATTTTGTGATCTCACATAATTTCACTGTTGTTTGTTCAGTTTCCCTGAATAACATTATTGGGATGCAGATAAGTATTGCATTGAATCTCTAAATTTTCTCAATTGCATGGCCATTTTAACAGTATTTATCTTTTTATCCCATAATTAGAGGACATACTTCATTTCTTTGAATCTCTATTTATTTTAACAATGTAGAGACCATTCATCTCTCTTGTTATATTTAGTCTGAGATAATTCATTATGTATTTCATAGAAAAGATATATATATACATAAAGATATATATTTATATAATTATATCATATATATCTTATAGAAAGATATATGTGTCTTCATATATATCTTCATTTATTTATCAGAAGAAGGAGGAAATGAAAGGGTGAGAGAGGACCACAGAGCAGTTCTGTCATAACATGGTTCTGGGATTGAGGCAAAAGTAGCTGTGATATTTACAAGACTGATGTTTTCTTCAGGATCTCAGACATGTCCATTGGCTCTCTAACATACTGAGATATGTCTCCAACACAAACTGTGTCAATTTTTAAGGTCTATTCCTATGAAGTTTTATGCAAAATCCTGTTGAATTTCATGATCAATGTGTATTTCCCACAACTATTTATCAAATAATTTCTGAATAAGGTTTTTCTGCATGAGTATTTTCATGTGATTTAAACATTCGGTGTTTCACAATTCAAACCAAATTGTTACGTTACTGAAATGCTGGACTCTAAGGACTGTTTTGATCTATCCATGAAAGTCCTTACTGTGATGTCCACATGAGGAGATAATCAAATTAGGTTCAAAACTACCTGGAGAACATATGATTTATATTGTAAACAGGCAGCACTTCTACTAACAAGAGGCACATATTTAGTTTAAGACATGAAAATATTCTTTAATGTGGAGAAAAATTACACGGAACAGAGTAAGTGTATTTTCTCAAATTGACAGTTTTTGTGTAACTAGAGTAGGAAAGCATGGTATATATATATAATTATTACAGGTTGGAGATAGGCAATTTGGTCTTAAAAATGAGAGCCTGGGCAGTGGCATACCTGGTAGGAGGTACATGTTATAAGGCACAGGAACCTGGGTTCAAGTCTCCAGTCCCCACCTGCAGATGGGAAGCTTCCTGAGCTATGAGATAGTACTGCAGGTCTCTCTCTCTCTCTCTCTCTCTCTCTCTCTCTCTCTCTCTCTCATCTGCTTTTCCTCTTGGTCTTTCTCTGTTTCTATCTGAAAAATGAGAGTTGCAGGCTGGCAAGATAACACCTGGCTAATGCCATTAATGTGATCCAGATTTCTGTTTAGCACCAAGGACGCTGGAGGAAGCTTTAATGCTGTGGGATCTTTCTGTCTCTCTTTCTTTGCCTTTTAATCTAAGTAGGTCAGCCCAGAACAGTGAAGTCTTGGAGACAACAACACCAACAACAAAAAAAAGGGAGCTCATATGTATAGCAATGTAGATAAAGTTATCTTAGATGATATTCAAAACTAAAATTAGATTGAACTGATAGGAAAGTCAAAAAGTGAATTTTTTTTTATTTGAATTGTCTTGGATATGAATTATTTAGTTAACTAAACTATGATACCAAATTAGTTAATTTTGCCAAACCCTAGTTTTGTTATATGTATTTCTTCATATAAAGGAGAGAGAGAGAGATTTTTAACAGGGGCATGGTTTCATATCTCCTCAAATATGTTCTAGCACACGTCACTCTCTCTTTAGTATTCTCAAATAGGTCAAGATAAACCAAGAGTCTCTTAATGGGTCACTCTGTCCTTTCACTCATTTCTTAAAACTCATATATGAACATTTGCCTCAATCCCAGAACCATGTTATGAGAGAGCTGCTCTATGGTCATCTCTCACCCTTTCATTTCCTCCTTCTCCTGATAAATAAATAAATATATGTATATATTTCTATAAGATATATATAATATAAATACATAGATATATATTTTACATGGATATATTTTTTTTTCAGAGATACCATCCAATACTTATCTTTTTCCTTCTGGCTTATATTACTTAACATGATAATATCTAGTTCCACCTATAGTATAGCAAACAAGAAGATTCCATCTTTTCCTTTAGTTTTTAATTTTATATAGACAGAAAATTTGAGGGGAGAGGGGAATAGGGGAAGAGAGATAGATGCTTATAGCACTGCTCTGTAAGCTATGGAACTTCCCTTCTGGAGGTGGGGGCAAGAGTCTTGAAAATAGCAACAAAATGCACTCTACCTGGTATACCAATGTATGGTCCCATCATTCTATTTTTAGAGCTGCATGGTATTCTATGAAATAAACTTACCACAACTTCTTTATCCTTTCTGCTGTTTCTTGACACTTGTGTGGTTTTCATAGCATGGCTATCACTGTGATAAACATAGGTATGCATATATCACTTTGGACAAGTGTTTTTGTGCCATTTGGATAGATACTTAAGAGAATAATTGTCAGATTTTTGGTATATTTAATGTTTTGTGGGATATGCATACTACTTTTCTTGAGGTTGGAACAAATGAAATAAAATCATGCTGTAATTTTTGAATTAATTTAAGAATGGTAGAAAGTAGAGGGATTGGGAGCCAGGTGGTGGCGCAGCGAGTTAAGCGCACGTGGCGAAAAGCGCCAGCGTAAGGATCCCTGTGGAGCCCCTGCTCCCCACCTGACAGACGTCACTTCACAGGTGGTGAAGCAGGTCTGCAGGTGTCTATCTTTCTCTACCCCTCTCTGTCTTCCCCTCCTCTCTCCATTTCTCTCTGTCCTATCCAACAATAAGCACATCATTAACCACAACAATGTTAAACAACAAGGGCAACAAAAGGGGAAATGAATAAATAAATAAATAAATATTTAAAAAATCTTTAAAAAAAGGAAAGTAGAGTGATTATGTCATAGGGATCATATACTAAATAAAGTAAATGTACCCAGTTTACTGTTTGCATAATGCATCTAATTTTCTATTCTCCTTACCAGCCTAAGCTACTAACTTATATGGATCTCATCATATTAAATGAAACAGATCATACTCAAAAGTTGCATCTTATATGATTCCATTTACTTTATTACTATGGGAAAACCAAACCTAGACAACAATAAAGTGTAAATATCAGAAATTGATGGTGCTTGAGAAGTTAACAAACTGTTCCAAGTTGCATTCTCTCTACCTGCTTGTATGTTACGATGACTTTGTATGGCAAAAAATTCACAGGCAAGCATTAATAATTTCAAGAGATTTATTTTTCCAAGTATACATTAGTAACAATAATATCTAAATTAGATCTGGAGGATTCTTAAAATCTGTTCATTACAGAGTTGATACAATTATATTCCAGAAGAGAATCTGAGGCATATTTGGGTAGACAAAAGAATCAATAGAGCTTTAGTTTGCAAATTTGGTGCTCTGACCTATTCTTGGTAGCTGAAAAATTCAGAGAGAACTAACACTAATTATAATCTAAAACTTCTGAAAGATCAAGATGACATGAAACAGAAATGATTAACAGTCACTAAATATACCAGGTGAGAAATTAAAGTCAAGTGGGAGAAGAGAGAAAAGGAAATGAACTTATGGACAGTTTAAGGACAGAAAGTAATCATTGGCTGTGTGACAGGCTCTCAGAGAGAAGATAACTCCATAAGAATGATCAACATTGTGAGGGTTCTGAATGTGGAGAGGGGCTAATGAGTGGACAACTACAGATAAATGGTGATAATGCGGGTATGAGGTCTCCATTCCCTGTAAACCTATTAATGGGATATGTGCTATTCATTAGAGAGAAGAGATGGTCAAAATATAGTTTTAAGCATTTGAAAGGTTAGCTTGAACTGTTCTTTTCCTTTCCATCATCAACAAGAAAAGCAAGCAGAAATAGCTCTAATTTATATCGTCAATTATTCACTTTTGAGAGAAAGTGTATGCAAACCTTTTAAAATCTAATTAGGGCAACGTGACACTGAGAGAAGTGGATTGATCTAGTGGGAGGTAGTTAGTGGGGGGTTAAGAACATGGGCTGGTGAGTCAGAGTTGAGGAAAAAAAAAGAAAAACTTGACAACTTCAAGAGTCCATGTTCCCTTAAGAACTTGCCAGTCTTGTGGATCTCCGTCAGTTTGGGCTAGTAGAGTTTAAGGGGATCGCAACAGGAATTGTATTCTAGGCCCATGCATTCTGAGTCCAATCGTCCAATTTCTTTAAAACAATGTTTTCTTTTATTCTCTTCACTTGTGAGTATCCACAACTTTTATGCCCCCATATCTCAGTATTGTGTTTCTTTCACTCCCTCCCACTCCCTTTTTATGACCTCTTAAAATGCTGACAGATGCAGAAAACAGTCTTATTTTATTTTAAGATTGTAATCAGGTCACCCTTCAGTGTTTTTTGCTCTAGTATAAAGAGCCATATTCATTCACAATTTGTATATTCACTTGACAAGTAATTTTAATGCTTTATTATACAGCTTTTCTCCCATTCCATTGCTTCTGTTTTGTCATTCTTGGACTCTCTCCAGCTGTTCTAGAATCTTTTAAAAGCTGATGACCAATATTAGACACACTGTCATAATCAGCATTTGATTTGCCAAATGAATTAGGTTTCAAGTGTCTCATTTTAATGTTGCAGTACTTCTGAAAATATTATCACTCTCATTCCATACCGTATCCATTAGCGTCAACTCTGTTCCAACCACTAGAAAATTATGCCCTAATATCTCACTTGTAGTCAAGTGAAACTTCCAGACTACCTTTCTCATATTGTATTTGATAATTCTGATAATGTTATTTGTAACTTATCAATCTTATCTTTCATTTTCCAGTATCAGTATTTGGCTAATTTATTCACAATATTTATTTTCATTAATTTCCCCATTTTATTTTATTAAAGGACCTTAACATAAAAGGGAGGTAAAATTCAAGCTGTAGGCCTTCTTGAGCTGTATACCTTTGAAAAAATTATGTAACCTTCTATTTCCTTTTTTAATTTATTTTTTTATCTTTATTGTGAGGGGAGGGGGAAATAGTGCATGAGAGAGGCAGAGAGACACCTGCAGACCTGCTTCACCACTCATGAAGCTTTCCCCCTGCAGGTGGGGACGAGGGATTTGAACCTGGATCCTTGCACACTGTAATGTGTATACTTAACCAGGTGCGCCACTGCCTGGCCCCCATAAACTGTTATCTTTTAATCTGAAAAGGCTGCACGATTCTATATGAGCAAGACAGGAGGAAAGAAATGACACGGAAACACCTAGGTAATATGATGAAAGTGTCAAATGTGTCTTTTTAGTATTTTATTTACTTATTATTGAATAGAGACAGAGAGAAATTGAGAGGAGGTGGAGAAATAGAGAGGGAAAGAGATAGAGAGACACCTCCATCCCTGCTTTACCACTAATGAAGTTTCCCTCCACCTCCCAGGAGCTTGAACCTGGGTCCTTGTGCATTGTAATGTGTGCCCTTAACCATGTGCACCACTGTCTGGACCCTCCAAAAGTTCTTAAAGTGACTAAAGGTTACCATTGTTGAAGCAAGTATATTGTCATGGTTTAAAAGTGAAGGATTCGGTCTCCTATTCTTTTCATATTTGCTTTAATTTAGAGCAGGACCACAGAGCAAAATGTTTCTTTCTTTACCATTTTTACTTCTGAGATAATATTACAACATAAAAGTTTAGCAGGGAAAGAGATATATTTTTACATTGAACTAAAAGAGAACAGACAGAAGGAGAAAATGTTTCAGAGAAAAGAAAATCTCAGACATGGGAAGCTATGGATAGTTATTGGAAATGTCACAAGCAAGACAGATTCAGTCCTTCTCAGTAGAACAAAGACAAATGGAAGGGAACCAAGGGAAAAAAAAAAAACAAAAAACTTCTAATTCTGAAAAGTCATCCAATTAAGCCATGAGTCATCTTAAGTGGATTCGTTTCAAGTCTTAGAACCTACAAATGTTCATTGTCATATAGAGAATTTAGACATTCAGTATTGATGTCACTAGATTTGTATTTAAAATATAATACAGGGGAAAATAAAAACCTCCCTGAATGACTTTCTGGAGACCATCAGAGGAGGGGTTGAGGAAGGAATAAAGTTAGTGAAGGGTACTCTTTGGCACTACTGATCTCTTGCAGAGAAGGAATTGAACAGGATGGGTAAGACGCCATCCTTGTTTGACTTACCCATTCTCCTAAGAATTTTTCTACAGGTGGTGACTAGTTTCTTGAGCCAGTGATTTTATGCATTGTAGTGACTGCATTGAACCAAATGTGCCCTCCCCAAACAGTTTTGTTTTGATCATCCCACACGCCTACTAATTTCAGTAAGGGGATATTTATATACTATTAATTATATTCATAATTCATAAGGCATATTTAAAATTTCTCTCATTCTCTTTATAATGTTGTTTACATCGGTAATTGGGACTTTTGGTTTTTCGATTCAGTTCAGGACCATATTCGACATACGCTAAAAGTCTTCTTCATGTTCTTGGATCTGGAACCCATCCATCACTCTTTGTCTTTATGCCATTGTGTTTTGAGGAGCACATGCTGTCAGGGGCACAAACCCACAGTCCTCCAGTTTTTAATTCTCTGATATTTCATCATGATTAGATTTAGGTATAACTGTGTATGTGTGTCAATACTACAGCAGTGACAATGTTCTTCTGCAGAAGTAATAACACACATGGTGTTCTCATTGTACTGAATTAGGGGATCTTTAATATCACTTTGGTTTCTTAATAGGTTATGCTAAACTTGACTACTTAAGGTAATACTTCCACTGGAAACTATCATTTCCTTCTGTTCAAGGAGATCACATGAAAATCTGTAACTATTCTATTCAATGTTGTACTGAGTCAAAAGCATTTAACATTAATGACTTCTTGCTTGAAGCAGTTGTTCCAGTAGATGATTTTTGAGACTCTTTTATGTCTTTTACATTGTCATTCTTCAGTACTCATTTCTTACTCAAAAATTATTATATTTACTCATTTTATCACAACCTCATACATTCTGTATTAACTGATAGTTTATAATTTCTCTGACTTATTTGAAACTCATGTTGCTCTATATTTTGTCAGTGGAAATTGCTTTATGCTGACTCACTTGTCTTTTCAGCATGCTACTCTATGTGATTTTGAGCACATCCTTATTTTTTGCACAAATATAGAATAGTTGTCTTGCTTTTTCAAGATCCTTCCTTCCTTCCTTCCTTCCTTCCTTCCTTCCTTCCTTCCTTCTTTCCTTCCTTCCCTCCTCTCTTTCTTCCTCTTTCTTTCTTTCTTTCTTTCTCTCTCTCTCTTTCTTTCTTTTAAGACAAGAATGTTGTTTCAGAATTGACACTGGGTAAAATACCTTAGCTCTTGACTATGTGTGTGAAGTGTAGAATACTGCAGCATATATAGCAGTTTTCCAGAGACAGTTGTTGCCATTTGGGTGAAATAACTAGATAGCCTGTTGAAAAGAAACGGGAATGGAGACAAGACGCCAAAATGGCATGCATTTTTCATATAATTAGATCTCTAATTAGGTATGGTGATCACTGGCATTTTATAAAAGTACTTCCTTTATAATATTTTATTTTTACTTAATTTAATGAGGGAAATATTAAGGAAAAAGCAGAAAGAGACCAGATTACTGCTCAACTCTAGTTTATGGAGATGCTGGGAACTGAAGCTTACAGTCTCAGGGATGAAAATGTTGCATAACCATTGTGCTATCTCCCCAGCCTCTGGTACTTTAACATTAAAATAATTGAATACTGAGGAAAGGAAAGAAAGGATTCAAAAATAATCCCAGACTAGGGGAACACTTGGTCAGCTAGGTAAGTGTATCACTCAAGTTTGATGTCTCTTGTAGACTCAGTGTTGATGACTGTATACCATAGCAGCTGGGTGTTATATGCTATCATTTTTTTTCTTTTTCTTTTCTTTTCTTTTTTCTTTTTTTTTTGACTATCTGGACACAATCACACTTGTATCTGCATCCGTAGGGTCATGTTCATATGTTCCCATGGCAACCTCACAGGGTACAGACGCATGTTGACTTTCAATAACTTTCATGACTTTGGAATCAACTGCATGGAGGTTCTTGAAAGGGAATCAGCTGGAGTCAATTAGTATTAATAACTATAGATTTATCTTCAGAAATAAGGGACTAATAAAGGGAATATTCTAGGTTTTTTTTAAATCTGTGTAACAGCGATAAAATTTTGAGATCAGGAGTCTGGCGGTAGCGCAGCGTGTTAAGCACAGGTGGCACAAAGCCAAGGACTGGCGTAAGGATCCTGGTTCGAGCCACCGGCTCCCCACCTGCAGGGGAGTCGCTTCACAGGCAGTGAAGCAGGTCTGCAGGTGTCTATCTTTCTCTCCCCCTCTCTGTCTTCCCCTCCTCTCTCCATTTCTCTCTGTCCTATCCAACAACGATGATGACATCAAAAAAACAATAATTACGATAATAATAATAATAAAACTTTGAGATTTAGTGAAAGTAAATACTAGTTTGTGACTGAATGTAAACTGGTCTCCATGTTGTAAAAATATACTTCAGAATAAGGGAATACAGATTGGGGGGAAAAAAAAACAGTAAGGGGAGATTTATGACATATTATCATACATGTGAAAGAAGCTAATTTCTCTTTTTTTCAAGACTAGGAAATAAGATTAGACTAAAATTTATTAGGGCAATCTTAAAACTAGGGCTACTTGTTTTGTCTCTTCTTTTTTAGCTTTTAAATATTTTAGTCTATTACCAAATACTGTATGTATAGATACCTTTTTTCCCATTTTGAATGTAAAAAAAAAAAAGATCATTCATGGTGTCTATAAGCTCAGAAAGCATTTATTTGAGAAGAGACCAGCTGATGTGGTTTGAAAATGAAATGCTGTTCACATAAGTGACCTTGCAACTTCTTAGACTATTGATGTTTCTGTGGATCCAGGCTTCTCTGTGTGGAGGGCACGGAGTTCTTGTCCTCTTTCCCCGTGAGACATAGTTTGTTAGTTTTATAGCTCAAAGCAGGTTTCTGCCTCATCCTGGATCTCTGAAAAGCCCCGAAGTTCCAGGTACAAGTGCTAACCTCTTGTTCAGAAGTGCTGTCTCTAGACTCCTGACCTTTTACTTTGCATGTGGATGTGAATGTCTGAAAGAGCCTCAATGAAATGTGCTCAGGGGCAGAAAGCATATACCATTATCACCTAGGAATTGCTTTCTATCCTGTCCTAGGGTTTAGAGGCTAGCTTCTGGCACCAGACAATGCTGGTTTGAATCCAACCTCCATCTTAGACTGACTGACCTTGAGAGTTCAGAATGTCCACCAAGAGTTCTGAGATCTCAACTATAAAATAATGACAGTCTTTAACTCAAGTTGCTTTGAGAAGTCATGAAAACAATTCTAATAGACAGGACAGAGAAGTTGAGAGGACAGGGAGATAAAGAGGAGAGAAAGATAGACACCTGTAGACCTGCTTTACCGTTCCTGAAGCTGACCCCCTGGAGGTGGAGAGCAAGAGACCCAACCCTGGTCTGATCCTTGCATGCTTAAGGAAGCTTCACTTTTTTTATTTTTATAATTGTTTAGATATTTTGCTGTTACATACACATATTTTATTATAAAATTATAAAATGTAAAAGAACAACCCTCTTCAGTTTTAGTCAGTTCATTAGACATTTTTTTTTTTTTGCCTCCAGGGTTATTGCTGGGATTCAGTGCCTGCACCATGAATCCACTGCTCCTGGAGGCCATTTTTCTCCCTTTTGTTGCCCTTGTTGCAGCCTTGTTGTGGTCATTATTGTTGTTTCGTTGTTGGATAGGACAGAGAGAAATGGAGAGAGGAGGGGATGACAGAGAGGAGGAGAGAAAAATAGACACCTATAGACGTGTTTCACCGCCTGTGAAGCGACTCCCCTTGCAGGTGGGGAGCTGGGGGCTTGAACCGTGATCCTTATGCCAGTCTTTGCACTTTGCACCACATGCGCTTAACCCACTGAGCTACCGCCGACCCCCTAGACCTTTTTTTAATATAAAAAAATGATTTTAGTACTCATTGAAGAGAAATGTCTAATTTTCATTGTTTGTAAGAATAATGCACTTTAGATCTGCAACTGCTATTAAATATGTTCATATCCACTGTTTTTCTTTTTTATAGGTAAGCTCCATTGAAAAATAAATGTTGTTTTACTAGACTATTGATTCAGAGGTATACATTTAATTTTTTTATATTTATTTTCTCTTTTGTTGCCCTTGTTGTTTTTCATTGTTGTTGTAGTTATTGTTGATGTCATTGTTGTTGGATAGGACAGAGGAAAATGGAGAGAGGAGAGGAAGACAGAGAGGGGGAGAGAAAGACAGACACCTGCAGACCTGCTTCACGGCCTATGAAGCAACTACCCTGCAGGTGGGGAGCCTGGAGCTTGAACGGGGATCCTTATGCCAGTCCTTGCACTTTCTGCCACCTGTGCTTAACCTGCTGCACCACAGCCAGACTCCCAACGGTGAACTTTTAAGGCATATTTGGAATAGATGTGAAAATTTTACCCCTGTAATTATTTCTTAATGTGCAAGCTTCTCCCTTTTTATATCCACAGTCACCCAGTGAGCTAGGCAGTGATGGTAATAGTGAATAAAAGGAAACACATATTTATAAAAATAAAATGAAGATTTAGTCCGAGGCAGTTTTGGTGCAGCAGAGATTTCACTTAGCACTGCCATGTCTCGGGCCACAGTCTCTGTTCATAGTGATGCCTGAAAGAAACACTTTTGCTTTGGGTTTCAGGTGACAGCCAATGCTTGTGGAGAGTTTGCCTTGCTGAATATATCACCACTCCCAAGCTTTCCAGGATGTGTGTCATCCATGGAGCTACATCCTATAGCTGGTTATCTCCCTCATCTCATTTGCATTGTGTAAATGAGGGGTGAATCACTCCTGGTCTTCAAAGGAGCAGACTGTTGTTTAGAAAGCTCAATGCCCTGGGGCCAGCTGGTTAAGCATCTGATTGAGCACACTTGTTACAAAGTACAAAGACTCAGATTCTAGCCCCAGGTCTCCACCTGCAGCAGGAAAGTTTGGCAGGACGTGAGACTGTACTGTCTGTCTCTCTTTCTCTCTCCCTCTCTATCTCACTCTACCCTCTTGATTTCTGGCTGTCTCTATCTAATAAATAGAGATAATAATAAAGAGAAAGAAAGAAAGAAAGAGAGAGAGAAAGAAGGAAAGAAAAGAAAGCTCAATGCCCTTCTCTGATATGACTCCACTCTCTAATAACTTCTTGCCACAGCTGTGAGAAAATAAAGTACTTCTTTTTTTTTTTTCCCTCCAGTGTTATCGCTGGGCCTTGGTGCCTGCACTATGAATCCACTGCTCCTGAAGGTCATTTTTTCCCATTTTATTGCCCTTGTTGTTGTCCTTGTTGTGGTTGTTATTGTGGTTATAGCTGTTGTTGTTGGATAGGACATAGAGAACTTGAGAGAGGAGGAGATGACAGGAGAGAAAGATAGACACCTGCAGACAAGTTACTTTTGTTGTAAGCAACCAAGTTTGCAGTAATTTGTTAGAATAATTCTAGAAAACCAAAGCACCCCAGTTCATTCATTGCTGTTACCTGGGAGGTCCAGAAAGAAGAAAAGATAGTATATGTTTATTTCAAAATATAATATAATCTTGGGAAATTTATGAATAGCCTTTACTTTAAAAAATCAGAGCTGCAGAATACAAATAATTATCTTAGTCATGAAATATAGCAGGCTCAATCACTTTTTATCTCTTTAAGGAAGGACCACTTGACAATGCCTGATGGGGAGTTGGGAAGCTGGTTCTGCTGACAATGGGGATTTGCAGAAAGATTGCGCACAACTGCAGGCCAGAGATATTGAATCCCTAAACTGGAAAAGAGCATGATCTAGTTGCACTGAGGATCCAAGGAGAATTCCCTGAAGAAGGTTTTGTAAAGGAGAACTAAAAAACAAAATTCAGAATATGAGTCACTCTATTGTTGTCAGTAGAAGCTTTTGACCCTAAGCATTGTGAACTTGAAAGCCAAAATTCTCCACTGGCTTCAACATTTTGAGAAATCATTCTGTCTTATTTATTATTCATTTAATTATCCTTTACAAAGTTTTCTTTAGGGAACTGCCTTTTGATTTTTAAACATACTAACTTGGATAGAAATGTATCATACATTCTGAATTGGGACCGGGTGGTGGTGCACCTGGTTGAGCGCATGTATTACAATGCTCAAAGACCCGGGTTGGAGCCCCTGGTCCCCACCTGCAGGGGGAAAGCTTCATGAGTGGTGAAGCAGGGCTGCAGGTATCTCTCTGTCTCTCTCCCTCTCTATCACCCCCTTCCCTCTTGATTTCTGGCTGTCTCTATCCAATAAATAAAGGTAATAAAAAAATTAAAAAAAAGAAATGTATCATACATTCTGAATTTATTTTTAAATATTTATTTTATTTATTTATTCCCTTTTGTTGCCCTTGTTGTTTTATTGTTGTAGTTATTATTGTTGTTGCGTTGTTGGATAGGACAGAGAAAAATGGGGAGAGGAGGGGAAGACAGAGAGGAGGAGAGAAAGATAGACACCTGCAGACCTGCTTCACCGCCTGTGAAGCGACTCCCCAGCAGGTGGGGAGTCAAGGTTTGAACTTGGATCTTTATGCCGGTCCTTGTGCTTTGCGCCACCTGCGCTTAACCCGCTGCGCTACAGCCCGACTCCCCATTCTGAATTTCTGAACAAAACATGCTATATCAGTACCAGTTTTGAAAACATTGCTAAGTTAAAAAAAAAAAAGCCTTATACTGCCTGCCCAGATCATGTACTGCCAACTCTAATAAAAGTTCTCATATGAAGAACTGATCCATCCCTGTCTTTCCAGGTTTATAGAATGGAATGTGTGTGCCTAAAATTAATCTACTAAAGTGGCTGTTGAAATAGAATCATAAAAGTGAAATTGACCAACAGGCTATCACTCATTACTTTTCAACACAATTATTTCAGTCATAGATCATATATTTTATAGAAAAAAATAGTATCCTGAGTCTTGAAAGAAGTGAGAAAGCATTAGAGCAGCACATAGATGCAGTACATACAAAAAATAATACATTGACAAGAATTTATGTTTGGTATCATTCATGGCTTTGACTTAACATTGAATAGGCTTACAAGAGCTACTTTATATAGATATTCAGAATTACTTTCTGCTCATAACAGTGACCATGAACTACTTCTCTTTGCTAGTCTGCTGTAAAATACATGAATCCTAATTTCTCAGATTGATTATAGGCCTAATGAAAGTGGAATCTGTGTTGTTCACTTATTTGAATACCCTGCATGTGAAAGGGTGCCTTGGAGTTTGGCATGAATTGAGACAACTAATTCTCACATTTAGTGAAGCCAGCCATATGTATTTTTTGAACTGAGTTCAGTTTGACTCTTGGAAATGTTTAGTAAAAAGAGACCTTGACTATGAGCTCATCATGAATTCTCATGTACTTCGGAGGTGAGCTGAAGATGCTATCAGCCTGCACATTTTCATTTTGGTTTATTAAACTTAGACTTGGAATATCCGTGGTTGCTGTGATATTAATCTTGCAAGTTTGAAATAACTGAACTTTATTCATCTTTGCATCACCTGAGGGGAAATGAGTTGATAATAAAGCACATATATTTATTTTCAAGACCGATTTTCAGAGGGAAAACTTTTATTTTGGAAATATGTGTTATTTTGTCACACAAAGTGCAGGATAATGTGAAAAATGTTTCCCATATTACGTTAGAAGCATACATTCTTTGGTAATTGGGTTAACTTTGAAAAGTCCTTTTGTTATGGTTTGCTGTACAGTACCCTGTATCTTGTATATAGCTGTGCTATTGGATGCTTCTGATCTACTTGGTCTAGGCTTTTGAGAGAGTCTGCATATCAATTACACAGCCTATATATTAAAAAGATTCAGTTTGTGTTTTGAAAAACTTTGAGACATACAATTGATTTTCCCCCTCTCATATTAATTAACTAGTGATTTATATGTCTACATTTTGCTAGGAGTGTACATAAACACCATTCCCACCACCAAAAGACTGTGACCCATCCCTCCCACCCACTCCCACCCCCCACTGTCCCAGGAAGCTCCATGTCTACCCCTCACCACAGGGTTTTTACTTTGGTGCCCTACTTACAATTTGGTCAGGTCCTGCTTTTAGTTTCCCTTTCAGAACTTCTTACTCAACTTCTGTTGATGAGTGGGATCATCCCATACTCATCTTTATCTTTCTGACTTAGCTCACTTAACATAATTCCTTCTAGCTCTCGATTGTCTTTTTGAACCCTAAGACAGCAGGAACCTCACATCTCCACTATAGAGCCCCTACTTCCCCCAGTCCTAGAACCCTTGGATAGGGCCCACTTTCCCGTATGCCTCTCCCAATCCATATCAAATAATATTGCATCTGCCGATTACAACCTAACCAACGCAATGATTGCCACCTCAACATGCTTCACTTCAGACTGTGTCCAGAGACTTCACATGTGGAATGACAACCCTTCAGCTTCATTACTCGGGTGAGACCTTTCCTTTCGTAGTATTCTCTATTTCGTAGTATTTCATCTCAGGTGGTTCACTTTCTAACAAAGTCCCAAAACCTAGATATACACCAGTTTCTGTGAGAGAGAGCATATGTTCACATGTATCCATAAACTACTGCAAAATATATACCTGAAAGCAGAAGTACACTAGAGTTTGCAGTGAGTACCTCCCTAACACTTCCTCTCCACTATTCCAAGCTTTGGGTCCATGATTGCTCAACAATTTGTTTGGCTTCGTATGTTAACTCTCTTTTTCAGTCACCAGGTTCCAGATGCCATCAGGATGCTGGCCAGGCTTCCCTGGACTGAAGACCCCACCAATGTGTCCTGGAGCTCAGCTTCCCCAGAGACCCACCCTACTAGGGAAAGAGAGAGACAGACTGGGAGTATGGATCGACCAGTCAACGCCCATGTTCAGCGGGGAAGCAATTACAGAAGCCAGACCTTCTACCTTCTGCAACCCACAATGACCCTGGGTCCATGCTCCCAGAGGGATGAAGAATGGGAAAGCTATCAGGGGAGGGGGTGGGATATGGAGATTGGGTGGTGGGAATTGTGTGGAGTTGTACCCCTCCTACCCTATGGTTTTGTTCATTAATCCTTTCTTAAATAAAAAATAAAAATAAAAAAGAAGCATACATTCAGGCAATTTGAAAAAAGACACTCATTACAAAACGGTTTCATGTTTAGAAATATTATTTTAAGGTAAATTTACCTACTTTCAGATTCTAGGTAGGAAATAAATTGTTACTAATTTTGCTAAGATTTTTAAAAAGTTTTTAATTAGTAAACATTCATGCTAATTATACAATTCTTGATGAATATTAATAAAAATTGCCTAAAAGTTGTACCCTATTGCCACATCCTCAGTCTGGAAATAGCCAGTATTGATGTTTAGGACACAGAATTTTTACTCTGACAATATCTGCAGGTAAAGCAAACTGTTACATATGTTGAGAAGTTTTCTATGATCCTTTCATCTTTCTCAAGATCCCCATTAATCCTTACATCATTAATAATTTCTATTATAAGCTGGGCACAGTTCTCAACACTGTTTATTTAGTCTCTATGACAGCTGGATGTGTTTAGCAATATAATTATTTCTATTATACAGATAGACTTAAGAACAGACAAATCACATAACTAGAATCCAGTCCGCTGTTTGTCAAAACATAGTCAGAGCCAATATCATGTTCTATATGAGTAGACACTTAATAGTTGACTATTAAACCAGGAGATTCAAATTTGACTGCATTATTTTCTATAGGAGGAAATCTTCCTATTATTTACAGACTCCACCCTGGGAATTTACAACACAACAATAAATAAGGAGTGAAGTACTCCAGACGCACTCTCACACCAAGTTTTGGTCCACAAAGGGGACAGCTAATGTAGACAATTGACAAGGTACTTCATATCCAATTTCCTTGTCTTCTTTATTTCTGATTTCATCTCCCCAGTCACAACCAAGTCATAGGCAGACATTTAGGCAGTTGATATTAGTAGCATCAAAACATTGCAGAGAGTGGGTCTCAGTTTTTTATAGGCAAAAGTTAGCCCATATAGAAAGAAGACAAGTCCAGCAGTAAGTTGAAGCAGAAACACGTAGGTTTGTGAGTAGGCACATGGCAGTGATTTCCATTAATAAGAGTGCTTATTAAGAGCCTTGAAAATGCCTTGCCTTTGCAAATTGCATTTGTTTGCTGATGTAATCATAGAGGATTGAATAGAAAAAAAAATCCATAGATACGTAGACAGAATAGAGTCATCAAAGAATTTCATTCGGAGGGACTAAATTTGATCATCACTTTGGAAACTATGCTGCTAAGCTTATAGCCTTATTTTAGCCAATAGGACTCTTCATAATGGAGTATTAGTGGCTGAATAGGATCTGAAAATGGAAACGCTGAACACCAGAAAAAAAGAGAGAGAGAAAATGGATGGTGCTGATGTCTTGACAGAAAAATAGCCGGAAACCACATTGTAATCAAGTAGTGCAAGTTTCTTTCCGTTCGGTAGCTATTCCCACCACCTATTAGATGGATCTCTTGTTGGAGAGCGCAGAAAGCCAAGATCATCCATAAATACCATGGTTTTCTGCAAACTGAAAAAACACTCAGTTTTAGGTCAGCTATTCCTGCTGAGTGTACTTGTATAAAATGATTTATTACCTGGAAGATACCAATAACTGAAGAATACAGTCAATCAAAAAATTAATTTTGGGAGTCGGGCGGTAGCACGGCGGGTTAAGTGCACGTAGCACTAAGCACAAGGACCTGTGTAAGGATCCCAGCTCGAGCTCCCGGTTCCTCACCTGTAGGGGAGTCGCTTCACAGGAGGTGAAGCAGATCTGTAGTGTCTTTCCCTCCCCCTCTCTGTCTTCTTCTCCTCCTCTCTCAATTTCTCTCTGTCCTATCCAACGACAGCAACAATAACAACAACAATAATAATAACCACAACAATGATAAAAAAAAACAAACCAAGAGCAACAGAAGGGAAAAAAAAAAAAAGGTCTCCAGGAGCAGTGGATTCGTGGTGCAGGCACCAAGCCCTGGTAATAACCCTGGAGGAAAAAAAAAAATTCCTATGTTCTTTATTAGTAACTGCTAGGGCTACCAGCCCCACTAGCAGTTGGGGCTTTAATCTAATCCTCAGTATAAAAGTTAAATTCAATTTGAATAAGACAAGCAAATTGACATGAGTACCAGAAATCATTTTGAAAATATGAACCAAGTTAATTACCCAGCTTTGCAAATAGGTTATTATACTTTGATGACTTTCTTTTGGGAAGCGTAGAAGGGATCTACAAGTAAAAGAAAAAAGGCAAAGTGTAGCCTACAGAGGAAGAGAAATCATTTTAATTAAAGGAAAATGGAGTAAAATGTAAATATAGAGAAAACAAATCTTTGAAAGAAAATGAGCTAATATTTATTGAGAGTTTATTAAGTGATCAACATTATGTATTTACATATACTATTTTTATTTATAGGAAACAGTACAGAGTACTTTATCTCATACTTATAATATGTGCTCTTTTATCAATTCCATTAGATAAATAATATAAAAAAGCAGATATTCTAAGTATGAGATAAAGTACTCTGTACTGTTTTCTATAAATAAAATAATATATGTAATCTTACTATAGCAATGTCAAACCTGATGAAATATTGACAAATTCTATGATGCTGCAGTAATTAACTCAAACAATAAATTACGTCTCTACATTATGCTTGCCACCCACTCAGTCTCACAGAATCAGTCAAGTGTAATTTAATTGTAGGGAATGAAAATGTAACTGTGCATCAGATTTCAATGTAATAACTCAAAACCATTGTGTCTTTTATTTATTTATTTACTTATTTATTTTTGTGCCTCCAGAGTTATTGCTGGGACTCAGTGCCTGTACTACGAATCCACTGCTCCTAGAGGCTATTTTTTCCCTTTTGTTGCCCTTGTTGTTTATTGTTGTTGTTGCTATTATTATTGATGTCATCATTGTTGGATAGGACAGAGAAATCGAAAGAGGAGGTGAAGACAGAGAGGGGGAGAGAAAAGTAGAAACCTGCAGATCTGATTCACCACTTGCAAAAGCAACTCCCCTGCAGTTGGGGAGCTGGCGGCTCAAACAGGGATCCTTTTATCAGTCCTTGAGCTTTGTGCCATGTGCATTTAACCAGCTGCACTACCTCCCGGTTCCTATGTTCCATTTTTAAAAGAATACTCTGAGTGAGGAATGCAACATGTAATAGAAAGAAGACTATTCTGACTTCATAGTGGGTCTCCAGAATCACTCTGCTTCTCAATTATCAACAACCTGTAAAGATCCTTGCCAATGTTTTGTTTTCTTTCCACTAAAGGAGAAAAAATGAGGTTCGTCAGTTACTAATTCAACTGAAAAAAAGGTAGCACTATAATCACTGCTATTTAGGTAAAATAAGGCTAGTGTTGTAATTTTTGGAAGTTGTGAGTGTTGCAAGTATTCTATTTATTGAGACTGGTGCCTACCAAGCAACCAGAGGGGGGCCAAGTAAGTCAGGGAATTTCAGAGCTGACAGCTCAGGCATTGAGATCATGTGTATCGTGTGCTACCTGAAAGCTGAACCTGAAGACTGTAGGGGGCTGGGCCCACCATCTGGAAAGTCCAGGCCACTGTTTCCATGAGAGTCTGAGCAGGTCGACCTCAGAACCCTCCCCACTGTGGGTTGAGATATGGCAGGTCCCTCCTGACCCCTGGAATTTATGACTTGGACCCCCAGACTTGGACTCCTCTCTACACATGCCACCCTGCCTCCTTTTTAAACAAAGACCATAAATTGCTGTGTATGGCTAACCTGAAAACCACCAACAAATATCCTGATTGCTCAGTTGCCTCCCTTCCCCCCCAGGCCTAAAGTGCCTGCAATCTACCTCAATGAAAAAAAATATTCATTGTGACTCTTGTGCTCAAACCCTGTATGGTAACCTTTTAGTTGTGGTCAAATAATCTGTAGGGGAGATAGGGGACCTGGAGTGAGCCCACACAGAAGACCAAGACAATTTTCATGGTCAAAGAGAAAGGGATAACAGGACACTGGCAGGGAATGTTTATGAGTTCATATTTCCCTTTTACGTAGCCATTAGTGTATGATTGTTCACAACACTGCAGACTATCTGCTTAATTTTATGATTCCCTCAAGTTCTAGGCAGAGAGGACAGAGTTCCTGTAGACCTCTTCAGCATTTTAGCTCTTGTCCCTTCTACATTCTAGAAGCACCTTGTGTATTTGTAGAATTATTGTAAGATAGCAACTTAGGTTCAAATATCTGATATTGGGAGTCGGGCTGTAGTGCAGCGGGTTAAGCGCAGGTGGCGCAAAGCACAAGGACCAGCATAAAGATCCTGGTTCGAACCCCGGCTTCCCACCTGCAGGGGAGTTGCTTCACAGGCGGTGAAGCAAGTCTGCAGGTGTCTTTCTCTCCTCCTCTCTGTCTTCCCCTCCTTTCTCCATTTCTCTCTGTCCTATCCAACAACGACGACAACAATAATAACTACAACAATAAAACAACAAGGGCAACAAAAGGGAATAAATAAATAAAATAAATATATAAAAAATCTGATATTACCAAAAAGAGACAGGAAAATAAATTACACCTTAGAATCTTGTACTTAACCCACCACCCAAGACATATACCATATTCCCTATTTTTGTAATTTTTCCACAATAGTGTAACTGTCTGCCATAGTATATGTGTATATCTGTGAATCAGCAAATATGAAATGAAATACAGTTTATAAATATGAAGTGCAGGGTTCTCAACTCCTAGAAGGATGGCAGGTATTTTGACAGTCAGACTTCAAATACTATTTCTTGAATAAATTACAGCTGGGTGAGTCTGAAAGGGGAGATGATCTCAAGGGAACTTTGCCAAAGCAGCAGTGATTGATGACACACACACACACACACACACACACACACACACACACACACACACACACACACACACTCCTAGTCTATATATGTTTATATGAACAATATTATGACATTGTCTGCACCTTATTAAACCTGTTCTTTCTACTTAAATTTTACTCTTAAAATAATTTGATCTATGGGGTAACGGGTGGTGGTGCATCAGGTTGAGAGCACAACTTACCTTGCACAAGGACCTGAGTTCAAGCTCCCAGCCCCCATCTGTACAAAGTGTTTCTGTCTCTCTCCTTCTCTGTCTCCCCTCTGCCTCTCAATTTCTCTCTGTCTTATCAAAATAAGTAAATATTAAAAATAAATAAATAAAATCATTTGACCCCTCTAGGATGTCTCTGCTTTCTTTAACTGTGATGTGCTTTGTAGCTGTATGTTTCCAGGAAATTAAGCAATTCCCAAAGAGTATTCTAAATGATTCTCAAGATCCCTGACTCTTGTACATGTTCTGTATAGCCCCTAAGACCATTCTAGGACATATTTTATTCTCAAGTTTAGAGTCATTTAACTGGCCCAGGTTGAATTACTTAAAAGGATTATTATCAAGGACTGAGGGATCGTTCACAAGGTAGGGAGTGTGCCTTACAGAACTCAAGGCCATGGTACCAGCCCTGGTACCATATGGGAGGGGCTACAAGATTTGAGGGTGTAACTCTGTTGCTGTGTTGTTATCTGAATGAAAATGTTGGTTTGAGAGTGATGAAATCATGTAAGCTTTAGGCCACAGCTCTGAAAAAAAAAGGAAAGAAAAGAAAAAGCAAAGACAGAAAGAAAAATAAAAAGACGAAGGGGCAGGGGGGAGAGGGCTGGTTATCTGCATGGGTCTGACCTAAACACAGATGTCTATTATATCAGGTCTGCAGGTCAGAGGAAGTGGAGCAAGTGACTTCAAGCCCCAAGGATGCTACGGGCATAGGCGTGGATGGCTTGGGGAAGAGTTGACCACAAGGCAGGAAATGCAGAGCAGGTGCTGGCTGACAGGTAAGGAAATGGCACCTGAGGTGCTAACACCGGCCAGCATTATCTTCCAGCTATGATGGAAACACTGTTTCATTTAAATGTTTTGTCAGATAAGGACGCAGCCCAGCATGCCTTGATTGCTGTTTTGGGACACCTGACCAGATAGTGCAGATAGTTCATCAGCTCCTGAGACTGTAAAGGCTGTGAGGTGATGCATGTCTGTTCTTCTCTGCCCTGTAATTGTTACGATTTGTGAAAAAGCAGTAGAAAATAAATACAAGCAATAATGGAGAAATCCTAAAATGTGATAATCTGGGTGATATAAGAAATTTTTTTTTTCTTTTCTACGTGTTTTAGGTGCTGGAAAGACACATGATTTTTACAGAAGCCACGGGCATAACCGTGAGAAGAAACCCCTATTTTGCTACACTGATGGAGAACCCAGGAGGATACCCCCCCCACTGGATTAGGAAGAACAGAGAATGATTCTGCAGGGATTCTCTCTTCCCTTGCCTGCCCACCCACACTCTCTACCTCCATATTATATTAACACCATGTCTTCCCATAATTGTTTCTCTTGATCTTCTCCCAAACTAAAAATCTAGGTTTCAGTTGAGCCCTTCTGTGATCTTTATTATAGTCTGTGCTGTGTGTGGAAAAACAAAATGCAAGTTTCCTTTGGAAAACCTTGAAGGAGGCCATAGATAATTATACTCAAGAATTAATATGTAGCAAGTGTCCCATTTGGGAAAGAATCAGGAAGCGTGAAGCTTCGTAGTGAAGCTCTCACAGAAGGCCAATGGGCTGGGAGAAATAGCTACAGAATGTTAAAGGCAAAGAATGTCTTTGGAAGGAATAGGGCAACTGGGAAATAATTAGGCATTTGAAGAGAAAGTTTGAAGTTATCACACAGAGGAACCCCAAACAGCTGCAGTGATGAAAAAGAGAGTGCATATAATCAATACAGACAGAATGATAAAAGTTAATGATATGAATATGACCATAAATAAATGGTGAGGATAATCTCAGTAGAAATCTAGGTCAACAAGAGGCTAGCTTTCTTGAATCCACCCTAAATTTAATTTGAAAAGGCAGGGTGAGTCTGCCTTTTTTTCTTACATGCTCTATAAATCCAATTAAAGTTAATGGGCCTTATGGGCAGTTTCTAAATCACAGCCTCATGGAGGCTAATTGTTTTGAACTGAATTGTTTTTTTTTTTTTTTTTTCAGATGTTCAATCTTTTTTTTTTTAATTTATTAATTAATTTATTTATTTAAGAAAGGATAAATTAACAAAATCATAGGATGGGGGGGTACAACTCCACACAATTCTCGCCACCCAATCTCCATATCCCACCCCCTCCCATGATAGCTTTCCCATTCTCTAGCCCTCTGGGAGCATGGACCCAGGGTTGTTGTGGGTTGCAGAAGGTGGAAGGTCTGGCTTCTGTAATTGCTTCCCCACTGAACATGGGCGTTGACTGGTCGATCCATACTCCCAGTCTGCCTCTCTCTTTCCCTAGTAGGGTAGGGCTCTGGGGAAGCGGAGCTCCAGGTGGCATTGGTGGGGTCTTCAGTGAACTGTTAAATAGCACACTTTCTCTGGTTTGGTAAAGAGCAAGGTAACGCCCCAGCTCACATTACACTGGATTTTCAGAAAGCATTTATGAAAAGATTTCTTCTGTAACAGATTTCTCTGAATATCTGTTTATGGCATCCTGTTCAGGCATCAAAGAAGAGTACGTGGAGATTCTACTGGCTGGTGGTGTTTCAGTGAACAGACATATTAGGTGGTGAGGGACCAGTGAAGTTGGTCTCCATAGTCAAGAGGTCACTTGTAGTCCTAGTTTTTCTAAGTCTTGAATATTTAGCAAATCTTTTAGAGGAATGCAGTCAACAACATTAATTTTGAGAGTCAAAATCAAGTTCTAGATATCTGCCATTTTGTGTGTGTGAGGAGGGAGTGCGTGGGGGAAGAGTTACATTATTATTTTCCATGATGTGCTAATTGAATTGATTTACCACCACTCATAAGAGAACAAAAGCAGTGAGCATATTTGGGGCTGTGGAATCTTATAGTGATTTGAGAGTCTCATGTCCTGTTTTTATGGAATTGCCTTGCATACCAAGTCATAGAAATATACACCCAGTCTGTCCAGAACCCAGACATTCTGTGTTAAACCAAAAACCTGCTGATCTCATTTTGACAGGGCAGTAGCTATGTTGCACACCATCCACTGTAGCAGTGAAGACAATGACCCTCCCTTGACATCTGTCTATGGGCTTTACAAAGCTTGAAAGGAACAGTACAACTAACCTTACCAATATTGCACACTGTCAACAGCAAAAGCTAACTTCAAGCTGACAGGTAGTGGTTCCATTGCTATTGCAAAAGAAGAGACAACAAGGAAGGAAATGAAAAGCTAAAAAAGTATCTCTGCAAAGAAGTGGTAGTAAATTCAACTTTGTATAGAGGTCGCAATGGTAATACAAATGTATACATTCATACAGGTATGAGACAGATGTGAGACATAGTGTTGATTTGAACATGAGAGTGGGTGTTCCAGGGAACAACATTTAAATTGAAAATTTAACATGAAAGTAGATATCATGTAAGTCATCATCTGTGGAACTGGTTCACTAGCTGTCACTTTGAACTTCTGCGCTGAACTGTCCAGGGGAGAGGAAGACAATAAAGAAAACTCAGGGTAAACCTGTGACATAATTTCTCTAAGTGACTATGGGGCTGGAGGTGATGTCTTTAATTTCCTTCCTCCTCCATTCATTCTCTGTTCTCATCTTGGCTAGGCTACTAAGTCCAGGGTTCACTCACAATTTCATTTCTGAATGGTCTATTAACAGTGGGTTAAATTCTTGGTTACTGATTGTTATTGTACATAGAATGTATGGTAGGGCCCTTGAGGACTCTGCTCTATGAGAACAAAGCTATTCAGTGATAGAAGCACAGAGCTGTTTGTCCAACATACCTTCCTGATGGAACTCCAGACTCCATAATGGGAACATTAAGATCTGGAGGTGAAAACATTCAGAATTACAGGGTAGTTAAAAATTAAAGTGGATACCAACAAGTGTAAAGGGTATAATTCCTCTGTGGCTTTCAGTCTGGATTTGTTTCAAGCTAGGACATAAAATATAATGCAACCACATCTTGCAGGTCAGGACCATAAATGATAGCATGGTTGGATATATATATATATATATATATATATATATATATATATATGTATTTACAATTTTAATGAAATCTTATCATGAAAAATTGTTGATGGGGGAATTATATTATCAGCTACTAGACTCTTCATTTTACCATACTTATTTATTTGATTGCATCTCAGTCCTTCAATGTATTTATCCTGTGAACTATCTTATTTTGATGAATTCATAAAGTGCAGATTCAATAAACTTGTCACTAAATACCCCAGTCTGTATGTGTTAATGACAGTTTAGTATTTGTTCTGAGTTTTAAGTTTTACTGGAAAATACACAGTAAAATGTACTAAGACATTTGCTGAGTTTTGACAAATACATCCATGTAACTCATAATCCTTCATAGCCCTCTTCCTTTTTCCCATCAATCTCCACTCTGCTCCTGGAAAAGAAAAAAAAAACAACTACTGTTTTGATGATCTTGTCAGAGTTTATTTTCAGACCACCATATAAATGGCATCTTACAGTATCCATTCTTTTTTGTAGCTATCTTTTGTGCAGCATAATGCTTTGAGAGTGACACCTCCTTTGGCAGGTATCAGTAGTTTCTTTCTCCATCACATAATTATTCTCCATTTTATTCAGTCTTCCACTGATGATATCTGTGTTTACAAAGTCAGGCTTGGCAGTTTGCAGATTTATTTATTTATTCATCGACTTATTTATTTAATGTCGCCACTAGGCATCACTGGTAATGGTTGGCATTTTCTTTTTTTCTTTGCCTCCAGGGTTACTGTTGGGACTCATTGCCTATACCACAAATCCACTGCTCCTGGAGGCTATTTCCCCCCCCTTTTGTTGCCCTTGTTGTTTTATCATTGTTGTGGTTATTAGTTGCTTTTGTCTATTTGGAGTTTCTCCTGGGCTCCTGTCCTGATTCATTGTGGTAGCAGTTTTATTTGCTCTCTATTAAACCATTTTTAAATTGATATGGTTTGTATTTTTCTGTCCTGTTATTCTTCAGTTGTTTTGTGTGAATACAAGCCACACTAAACAGAAGTCGTTTCACTAACGAAGTCACAAACCTCAGAAAGTACAATAGCAACAGAAGCAAAGATGAATGCAGTTCAGCCAAAACCAGTTAGCCAAGCAACACCTCCACTCCAAAAAACAAGACAATAAGTAAATAAGTAAAAAGAAAAAAGAGAAAGCAAGAATAGATAATTATGAAAATCAACTGTCATCTATAAATTCTAGAGACAGTGGGAAGAGAAAGGAAAGGAGAAAAGAAAGAGACAGAGAGAGAGAGAGAGAGAGAGAGAGAGAGAGTCCACTCAGAGTTAGATTCCTTCCACAAGATAATCTGCAAAGGAGTGCCAGTGAATCCAGAAAGTAAGAAAGAAGGAAAGAAGGAAAGAAAGAAAGGGAGAGAGAGAAAGGAAGAAAGAAAGGAATAAAGAAAGAAAGAAAAGAAAGAAAGAAAAAGGCAGTGAAAGAAAAGAGAATTTTTTTTTGGATCAGCTAGGAGGAAAGAAAAAGAAAAGTGAAGAAATGAGAGAGAGAAAATCAAGTGTCTCCTACAATGGATAGCACACCCAGTCATCTATCAGTGGAAAAAGCAACAACAGCAACAAAATTATGGTCAACCAGAAGAGGAGGGAAAATAGACAAGCACAAATAATAAAATAATAAAATAATAATAGTAATAATACAAAACCCTAACAGTCAGTCTGCAGATTACACCACTCCAGAACTCCACATTAGCTGCACACAACCTTGTTCCCTTCTTAAACCAAGCAAAACAATTACAACTATCAACTACCAAATGAACTCAAGAGGTAAATGGGAGAAAGACGGGAAATCTAACCCAGGTAAAACAAAGTCCCTGATTGGTTAGATATTCTGTCACTCAGAGCTCTATCCTCCTTCAAAAAGGAGGGGGGGAAAAAAGTCTTTTTTCTTGGAGAGATACCCCCTCCTTCTTTGGATGACACTCCTGCTGAGCCAGGAGTCCTGATAAAGAAATTAACTTCACGGGAGGTCTATCAGGAGCAGCTGACTTGGGGGGTTCCTCTTGGGGCAGGGGGAGTTCAGAAAGATATAGCAAAGCTGGGGGTAGATAGCATAGTGGCTATGCAAAGAGACCATCATGCTTGAGGCTCCAAAGTCCCAGGTTCAGTCCCCCGCACCACCATAAGCATCTCTCTCAAAAATAAAATAAATAAGTAAGTAAATAAATAAAGATATAGCAAAGCCAAAACACCCAGTGGAGTCCTTGTTTCCTTTGTCCTTTTGGGACTCTGTTTGCAGCCCATGGCTGGATTGTAGGGCTCTTCCTTGGTTTCACCCCCACACACACCTCCCACCACTGACCCAGAAATCCTACCCTCACCTGAAATTCCCCAGTTGAAACTAGTTTCCTTTCAGAGCTCACACCAGGTTGTGTCTCCAAGCCATCACCTTGGCTCTGCCCACTATTTATTTATTTATTTTTTATGAAGGGTGTGGGAAAGAAGAGAGACAGACACTCTAGAACCATTCAGCTCTGGAATATGCAAAGCCAGGGATATAACTTGGGGCCTATGCATTAGATTCAGTTCTCTAATCACTGACCAACCTACCCAGGCATACAGGATGATTCATTTATTCTGAGCACTAGTCCTTTGCCATTTGTGATATTCCTAATCTTTTAAAAATATTTATTTATATCCTTTTGTTGCCCTTTATTGTTGTAGTTATTGTTGCTATTGATGTCGTTGTTGGATAGGTGAGAGCGAAATGGAGAGAGGAGGGGAAGATAGAGAGAAGGGGGAGATAGAGAGGAGGGAGAGAAAGATAGACATCTGCAGACCTGCTTCACTGCTTGTGAAGTGACGCCCCTGCAGGTGAGGAGCCGGGGCTCCAACTGGGGTCCTTCTGCCAATCCTTGCGCTTTGCACCAAGTGTGCTTAACCTGCTGCGCTATCGCCAAACTCCCTGCTAATCGTTTTACTAGCTTATTTCAATGTGTAAATCTAGTCATTAAAGAACTTTAGAACTCCTGAGATGAACAAACACCTGCTATTAACTATCTCTGAGTGATTTAGGCACTGATTATTTTTGTCAGAAATAGAGCTATCTCTTTATCACTCTCTCCTTTCATCCTATGATATCATTACATCTGCTTATTACATATCTATCTAGTAGACTCCATTTTAAACATATATTATACTTGAGACATATTTGTCTTTTCATGGCAGTTAGATTTTCATTTACTTTAATCACTTGTTGAGTAATCAGAAAAAAATTTGTTGTAAATGATTTGGTCAATAAAAACCTCATATACTTTACAGTCAATCCAAACATGTTTTTGAGATCTATTATTTCAGATTTTTAGTTACAGTTTTGCTACCAAAGTTATTGCTGGGGTTTTGTACCTGCATGACAACTCTGCCGTTCCTGTTCACCATTGTTTTTTTCCTTTTCTGATAGGGACAGAGAGAAACAGAGTAAAACAAGAAAGGGAGAGAAAAAGAGAAACATCTTCAGTACTGTTCCACTCTTGTAGTTTGCCTTCCACTTGCTCACCAAGTTACTTGTTGCAAAAGAACTTAACCAGATGGAGAAGAAGAATTGGACTAGGTATAGGGAAAGGGTTCAGAGATTTCATGTCCTTTCTGGCCATGCTATTTTCTTCAAATCTTGGCATGTCCACCTATTCTGGAATCTCTAAGTGCTCTCCTCTTGGGTACTGATAGAGGCATCATGGTTTAGGCACTGACCACTGGCCATAGAACTCAGCCTCCAGTCTTTCTCTCATCCCTGGTGGACTAAGGGATTAGAACTCTAATCTCATGGTTAAATCTAAAAGTCAGCCATATCTTTTGGCACTTCAGAAATCACCTGATTTGTATAACAAATAATTTGGATTCCTGCAGTGGCTAACCTGATAGAGCTCATCCATTACAAAGACAGGTAACACTCTAGTTTCTTTTCAGATTGTATAAATCTTTCATTTTTTACAAAGACAGGTGATGAGTGGCTGCAGGTGGGGGGCAGGGGCTCAAACTTCCCCTTTTTAGGTCTCATTTTTTGGGAATATCTACATGTGGAAATCACACACACACACACACACACACACACACACACACACACACACACACACACACAGAGTTTGATTTAGTTCTTCAAGTATCGATTTTTAGCAAAAGTTTTGCAGATGATATGCAAGAGACATTTCCTAAGATAAAAGTGTTCCTCAGCCCCTTGCTGCTTATGTCCTTTGAAATAATGGGTCATTTACGTTTGTTGGATTTATTTTAACACACTAAACCATTTTCCAAAGTGAATGTCAATTTGAAAAATGACTCCCTCCATGTGTGCAGTAATGGAAGGGAAGCTCACAAATGCACCATCAGCAAATGGCCAAGGGTTTCTCTCATTAAGCCTTGCCTTTGCATCAGAATAGGTGAAAGGATTAGACAACTTAATTCCTGCTTCTAATTCCTTTTTCCACTGGAGCCCTAAATGGTTTCTACAGCCTAAGAATCTCACAGTTTTGTAATCTTTGATGAATCAGTTATGTGTTTTGAATTATCGCAAAAGTGCCCTATAGAAAGCTCAAATCCTTCGCCTCTCATGCCTCCTTCAAACCCCAGGCCCTCAGAAGTAGGTTAGTTAAACTAGATCAAACACAAGCCTAAATAATTGAAGCTGGATTCCCTCAGGGAGGAGCTGAAATCCTCTTATGAAGTCTGCAATAGGTGTTAGTAGAAATTTGTTGTGTAGTCTAATTTCCTTCCTTCCTTCCTTCCTTCCTTCCTTCCTTCCTTCCTTCCTTCCTTCCTTCATTCCTTTCTTCCATCATTGCTGGGGCTTCTCTGCTCCAAACTAGCTTTATTATTTTTTTATTAATACTTATTTATTTATTCCATTTTGTTGCCCTTGTTGTTTTATTGTTGTAATTATTATTGTGGCTGTTACTGCCGTCATCGTAGTTGGACATTCCCATGCGCTGCCATCATAATGAAACACACAGATTATATCATAACATTTGTTTTTAAAATCATGTTATTGCATTAAAAACTATTTTCTTTTACATGTTCAGTTTGCTTAGAAGTCCTCTGTCTTGTTTTTATAAATGCTAAGTCCCATGACTGGGGCCCTGCAGTTAAATAGCCTACAGAGAGCTTGGATAGAGGTGCCAAGTGTATAAGATTCAGGCCAGAGTGTGAAGTCTGAAGCTCTTCATTCTTGCATCCTTAACATCTCCATTGTCTCTCCACGGGCCAGGTCTCCATTTGAAACTGCCACACTGGAAAAATGTTCCATATATATATTTATCATCTTGGGGGTTAACTCTGGGACTAGGTGTGATACCTGCAGGTGTTTCTGTTTCTATCTCTCCTCTTCTCTTGATTTCCCTCTGTCTCTATCCAGTAATAAAATAGATGAAAGAAAAAGGAGAAAGAGAGGTAGAAAGGCAGAGAGAGAGAGAGAGAGAGAGAGAGAGAGACTACAGCACTGAAGTTTCGTCGAATACCTGGGGTCAGACTGGAACCTGGACTGTATATCTGGCATAGCAGTACACTGTTCAAGGCAGTTACTATGCCTCATAGTGCTCTCATGTAACGTGCTGGGCTTGGAACAGGATCATATACGTGGTAAGACAGGCACCCTCCCAAGTGAACTGTCTTGCCTGCCTTTCCAGGCTACGCTTTTCCTATTGTTTAAACTAGTAAATTAATTACAGTTTACAGAGGTTACTTTAAAAAAAAAAAAAAAGAAAAAGTTCTTGTAGGGAGAGTGAGAGAGACAGGGAGGGAGAGACCGCACAGCATCAAAGCTTCTTCCATTGCCATGACATCTCTCATGTGGTGTTGAAGCTCAAATCTGAGTTAAGACTATTGTAACCAGGCCCCCTTCCCGGTGAGATATTTCTCCGGCCTCAGTGTCTTTTCTTAAATAGTAGCAACTGACTTCCCTTTTCTACAGCAACTCACATGAAACTATGAAAATTACCAGTGAGTATTATAGGCTCTTATTGCTTATCCCAGGACATAATGCCCCTCATCCTTCATGATCACAATTCTATTACAGTGAGAATTCAGTGACATTCATCATGCAAATGTTTGTCAAAAAATCCAGATCTCATCAGTGGATAATTATCATGTCTGTAGTAATGATTATATTTTCTGCATACTGGAGCTTGGTCTGCTGATGTTATTTTTGCAAGAGAGACTGCAGGAAGGTAGAATTCCCACTTACCAAAAGATCACAAACATAATATATCTCCTTTGTCCCAAATCCATTAGTGTCTTTTATCCACTCTTCTTATTCCATTTGTTACATTCAAACATTAAAAAATGACCTCTGTTTATCTTTTTTTGTTTTTCATTTCTGAAAGTGCAGAATCATTAGCAATCATCAGTGATGCACAGATACAATTCGGCTACTAGACTAAAACAATCTCACTAAGAAATAAGTCAATGACACATGGCTAAAATCAACTCATATGCAGAACATAATTGCGAGGCATGGTCAGCCACATGCAGAGGTTACCTCCTCTGTAAAGTAAATAACTGTCACACTCAGAGCTGATTTGCTAAAATACTATCAGAAAACCGCATAAATATTCATTATTCATATTAAATACAAACTTCTGTCAGTAGAAAATTACCTCTTTCAAGGTGACCTAGATTGAACAGCACAAAGTAGAGGTAACAAAATCAGTTTAGGTCACTATCAAACTACAGTGTTGCTCACCTCCAGCTGATTTCTTTTCTTATTTCTTCTTTTTTTTTTTTTAGTATTGACAAGACCATAGGATAAGAGGGGTACAATTACACACCATTCCCATCACCAGACCTCCATATACAATTCCTTCCCTTGATAGCTTCCTTATTCTTTAACCCGGGAGTATGGACCCAAGGTTATTGTGGGATGCAGAAGGTGGAAGGCCTGGCTTCTGTAATTGCTTCCCCGCTGAACATGGGCATTGGTAGGTCAGTCCATACTCCCAACCTGTCTTTCTTTTTCCCTAGTAGGGCAGGGATCTGGGGAATCAGGGTTCCAGGACACATTGGTGGGATCATCTGCCTGGGGAAGTCTGTTTGGCATCATGATAGCATCTCAAACCTGGTAACTGAATGTTGGGTAGTATGCCAGCTCCCTCTGGCTTAAAGCTTCTGTCTCTAATCCTGCTTAACTAAGAACCTGCATGCTTGCAGGGTATTGGTTTGATCCCACTCAAAGCTGCAGTCTATTTACATAAACCACTATTAACTAAGCACCACCCACCCTCCAGGGCATTGGTTTAATCCCCACTGGTTCACGATGTCTTTTTGCTCCGCCCCCTCTCCTTGTCACACCCTGATTTTCACCAATCTCTTTTTTCGCTCCACCCTCTCTACATCACACTCTGTTTCCACTCTACATGGCTAGTATATATACAAGCTGCTTTTCTGAGTAAAAACACTTGGAATTGCTTTCCAGCTCCAAGAGTTCCAGAGTGTATCTCCTGCGATGTTAACTCGGCACGAGTTCCTGATCCCTCTCCCACGCAGCAGCCTAGATTGGCTCCAGTTGAGTTCTCTCCAACCCAGTGAGCACTTGCTCAGGAAGAAGCACCCTCAGGCTATCCAGGCAACTGAAAAATAGAGTTAAGATATAATGCAGAACAGATTGTTGACTAATCATGAACATAAAGACAAGAATATTGCAGATGAAGATTTGGGGATCTTTGTTTTTGGAAAAAGCTAGTTGGTCTATTTTAGGTCTATTCCAAGAGGCCCATGACTTTATTAGTTTTTGCCTGAACCTGACATCTGACATGCAGGTGACCTAAGTTACTATCTATGGAGATGGTGTCATAGTTTGAAAAAGGGCTAGAAAGCTGGATCAGGGAAGAGAGTAGCTCCCAAATATGGGAAAAGTATATAAGTATTGTTAACTGTAAACCCCACCACATCCTTGTAGATCTGAGCTCACATTCTGTGGTCACGGCGAGGAACATTCCAGGCTGCACTAATTTTAGGACCCATCTTTTTTTTTTTTTTAAATTTTTTATTTAAGAAAGGATTAGTGAACAAAAGCATAAGGTAGGAGGGGTACAACTCCACACAATTCCCAACACCCAATCCCCATAACCCACCCCCTCCCCTGATAGCTTTCCCATTCTCTATCCCTCTGGGAGCATGGACCCAGGGTCGTTGAGGGTTGCAGAAGGTAGAAGGTCTGGCTTCTGAAATTGCTTCCCCGCTGAACATGGGCGTTGACTGGTTGGTCCATACCCCCAGTCTGCCTCTCTCTTTCCCTAGTAGGGTGTGACTCTGGGGAAGCTGAGCTCCAGGACACATTGGTGGGGTCTTCAATCCAGGGAAGCCTAGCCAGCATCCTGGTGGCATCTGGAACCTGGTGATTGAAAAGAGAGTTAACATATGAAGCCAAACAATTTGTTGAGCAATCATGGATCCCAAGCTTGGAATAGTGGAGAGGAAGTGTTAGGGAGGTACTCACTGTAAACTCTAGTGTAGTCCTGCTTTCAGGTATTTATTTTGCAGTAGTTTATGGATACGTGTGCACATAAGCTCTCTCTCACAGAAACTGGTGTATATCTAGGTTATGGGACTTTGTTAGAAAGTGAACTACCTGAGATGAAATTAGAGTGTACTATTAAAGGAAAGGTCTCACCCGAGTAATGAAAGGACCCATCTTTCTCAGGTAGTAGGTAGAGTCTGTTGTCCAACCTCCCTTCGAAAAACGAAACATTCTCTAGCATTATTGATCCACATTGAGGGCAAGGTCCTATAAGGGCCCACAAAGGGGTCCATTATGCTGTTCCTGGTGGATATGACCAGTGACACAGTGGTGAGAGGGATCTGTTAGAGGTCTGTGTCCATCATGTTCATGTGGGAACCCCAGGGCTCCCTGCCTCGGGCCCCAGGTGATGTGGGGGCCTGGTTGTGACTAAGGAATCATCATTAAGATATCCTAGACTTCAGCTGATTTCTAACTCTGGAAAGTGTTTGAATTTCCTGTTGTTTTGTTTTGCTTTCTATGTATACAGCAAACATAAATGTGTGATATATCAATATAAAGTACTTGGAAAGCACAGCATCTACATAACTATGAAGCACAACCTGTTATTTCTGCAGTTAAAAACACTTTCCCACTGAACTTCAACTATTTTCCAACCTGTTTTCAACCTGGGGAAATCACTCCAGTCACATAGTCCTACCACAGGGTAGTGCAAAGGTTTCAATGTACATACAGTGAGTGAGCTACCCCCAATGAGTGATTTTTACTTACCAGATGTAAAAAAAAAAAGGAAAGAAAGAAAGAAAAAAAAAGATCACTACACTAAATTGAATCTCCCTCTCTCTCAACCATCAGCACTTCAAAAATGGAGGTGCCTGATTTATTTGCCCAGTCGCTTAAAGATGTGCTGAACAGTCTCAGTCCTGCAAATTGGTTGCATATATTTATAGCTCTAGGAGGGATTGTCTTTATATTAATTATTGTCCTTTTTACCTTACCAGTCATCTTCCGACTCCTCGGCAGGTCCATAGAACAAGTACAAGTAGAACTACATCGCTTCAAATTAAATAAAAAAGAGGGAGATGCGGCACCATGTGCCTTGACCTCCTGTGGAGCTTGACAAGGTCAGCTGCCATGGCCATGAGGATGACAGACTTCAAGGAAGCTGCATCCCTGGGAATGGGCTAGGATGCCACAAAGGGAATCTATGTTGGAATGTTTTGATGATTCTGATGATTGAGCTAGCCGTAGTAGCTTGGGAACCTGGTAACTTTCCAGAAGCAGCCCCTATGCATGATAAATCCCCTAAGACTAGAAGATGGCGCCCCCCACACAAACATAACAAACCTATAAACCCAAAAAGTATAGCTCCCACGGTCATGACTGACCACGGCCCTGCTTACAAAATAGGTGACATTTCTCATGATAAATATCAACTGTTTATAGAATTTGGATGAGGAATCATCCACCATATGGTCATGATCCATCAGCTGTTAATAGGCGTGCACTCATAAGACTCATGCTCCAAAAATCTGAGCCAAAAGAATTTGCAGGACAAACAATAAAGTCACTGATAAGCCAGCTGATTATACAAATGTCAAGGGAAAAACAAATTAACTAAAAGAAAAAAGTGCTACATGTACAGTACAGAGCAGGAACTATGATTCTAGGCAAAACCACAAACCCCGATGCTTATCTTTTGCTTTCGTTTCCGTTTCGTACCACTGTTTATGTAACTGTGAAACTGTATAAAAGCAGAAGTCCTAATCAAGTAAAATTGAGTTAAGAGAGATAATCATACTTGAGAGTGTGCAGATAAAACTAAAAGAAGGTTACAGTAAAGTGAAAGTAAAAAGAAAACTGCCACGCCCCACTCAACTCCATAACCATGGGTCTGACAGGGTCAGCACCCCGGAAAACTCTCTTCAAGGAAGAAGAATTCTGGGAGTGGGTCTTGGCATCCTGAGCAGATCTAAATTGGAAACTCTGATTATTGTTTTCATTATGTACATGGTAATGATGTCATGTAATCAGGGATGAACAGCCCCTGTTCCCAGATTAGATACAGATGAACAAGAAATGAGGTGGACAAAGTTATGGGTCATCAAATACATAAAGTTTTAGAAAAATTCTTAGTAATACTTACTCACCTCCTCTTATGAAATATGTTAAAACTCTACATAAAATACTATCTGCTAAACCTATTACTCAGAAATGCATCACCCCATGAAGTACCGCATTTCTGTAAAACTGCAAAGCCATCTAATCAAGAAATGAGCTTTACTTTCTGTTTCAGATATTGTTTATGTAAGACTGAAAGATATATAAACTCTCACTGGCTGAATAAAACTTGAGTTCAGATTCACCCTCCAACAGAGTGCGGTGTGTTCTGTTCTCCCCTGTGCCGACTCCTGACCCACCTGGTGGTTGCCTTTGGAGTTCCCTGATCCTTGCTGCTGCTCTTCCGCTGTAGCGGTCCGTCACATCCCATAATATCGCAAATTTAATATTAATAGTAGTTACTTATGTTACTTTAATGAATAAGAGATACAGAGAGAAAGAGGAGAGACCAGAACCCCGTTCAGCTCTGGTTTATAGAGGTGCTGGGGATTGAACCTGGAATCTCAGAGTCTCAGGCATGAAAGCCTTTTGCATAATCATTATGCTATCTCTCCTGTCTTGACACAAATTCATTCACTCCTCAAAATGCTCAACTTCTGATTTCTTTAACATTTTTTTTATTGTTGTATCGGTGCACAGTCATATGCATAGGGAGAGTCACATCTGGACAAGCAAGTAGAACATGGACTCTTTGCAGAACCATGCCTACACACATGCTCCTTGAGTTAGTATGGGAAGAAATTAAATGTAACACAGGAAATGATGGTGGGGCATGTCTTAAAAAAACACAAAGGAAATACTTTGCACATTGTGGAAAGAGTTTTTTTTAACAGGTAACCATACCTGGCAATCTCAGAAGATTAATAGGAAACTGACCCCCGTGTGACATAGGGCAGTTCCCCCAATTTTTTTGTCCTTTATTATCATTTCCACATGATTTTTTTTTTAACCTCACAACTCTAATAATGGAAGTATGGATCAGCATACCAACCCTGGAGTCTGTCCTGCAATTCTTTCTATCTGCCCTATGATGAACTGTCATGGGAGTAAACTGCTGATGGTCTTGGAACTCCCACCTCAACAGTACCTTTGACCTTTCTTTCCTCCTGTGGTGATTATCAACTATCTAACCTCTGTTGGGACATGACCATAATTAGCATATAGATGATGTCAGCTTAAGGAGCATATAAGGGACTTATGCAAACCCATAAGGGATTGTGGGTGTGCAGAAATTTATTTAGTGATTATCTGCCACAAGTTGCTCTCTGTTCCTGTTCCTTCTGTGTGTGCTGCCCTTGCCTGCTGTTTTCTCCTTGGGACCAGCCATCCTGCTTCCCTTGGACCTGAACACGTGTAGGCTAGCGTTGGTAACTATTTTAAAGACTAATGGCTCTCACCGCCATGACTAGCTGATCTTTACCCCTTTGCCTACTTTGCTGTACCCAAATAACCTGCAATGTAATAAACCTCCTGTTTGTTAAACCACAGACAAAGCTGGATGGAGTTGTTTTTTTTTAATTTTTTAATTACTATAAATTTCTTTTTTTTTCTTCCCAGGATTATTACTGAGGCACAGTCTGTGCCTGTATGATTTCACCGCTCCCTGTGGCCAGCTTTTATAGTCAATTTAATATTCTTATGCCCAGTCACTCACCACATGTTCCCACATGTTCCTTGGTGTCTTCATCCTCTTCTCCCACTTATTCAGATTTTAATCACAGTTGTTAGAACCTTTGAAGAGACTTCTCATTGTTCTTTACTCCTCTGCCCTGACTTTTCAGTAGGGTTAGGCTACTCAAAGTGTAAACCTCGTAGTACCAAATCCACCTATGCTAAAAATGCTTAAGGACTCTGTGTGGCCTTTATGGTAAAGTTGAAGTCAGCCATCGTGACTCCATCAGGAGTTTGGGACAATTAGCATAGGAGTGATGTCAACCTGAGGCAGAGCACAATGACAAGGGAATGTTTAGAAGGAAAGACTTGGAGCAACTCACTCTCTTGACTGTGTTACCTTCATCATGGCATTTTCCTGTTGGTGTGGCTCCAGACTGATCTCTTTGGACCTTTGCCTATTTCTCCTAGCTAGACTTCTCCTCTCACATTCACAGTGATTTTTATGAATAAACCTCTCTTTTGTTTAATCTTTAATGGAGCCACCCTTGTATCACCCTAATAAAGCCTTCAATTATTTAAACCCATTCCCAGCACAGTTCCTTAGGAGCTATGCAGCAGCAAATGTCCTATGTTTTAGTTACAGCCTTTAGCCTCATCGAAAATAAAAAAGCCCTGATTTTAGTTTATTTTATTTTTCGCCAAGCCTTGTCTGGAACACAATGTGATCATAACCCTGAAGTTCATGCCAACACCATTTTTTTTTCTTCTCTACTTCACTTCATTTCCTGTATGCTATCTTTCCCCTCAGTCCAGAGTTCCTTATCCAGTATTTATGTCATTAACTTCTTTCCACCAAATGTAAATGGAAAACTCACCTAGAAAAATAATCCTAGATGGGAGTCCAGTGGTAGCGCAGTGGGTGAAGCGCATGTGGGGCAAAGCTCAAGGACCCATGTTAGGATCTGGTTTGAGCCCCTGGCTCCCCACCTGCAGGGGAGTCACTTCACATGTGGTGAAGCAAGTTTGCAGGTGTCTATCTTTCTCTCCCCCTCTCTGTCTTCAACTCCTCACTCCATTTCTCTCTGTCCTAGCCAACAATGATGACATCAATAACAAGAACCATAAAAACTATAATAAAAGAAGGGCAACAAAAGGAAATAAATAAATAAATATTAAAAAAATAATCCTAGACTTTTCCTAGGGACTCACTGGGATTTCTCTGTACTTTATAACAGGTGTATTTCATGCACTCATTCCAGTGTTTTTAAATCTTTTGTTTCCCTATCTGCCTTCAAGAGTTAAGATTGTCCATAGCTAGGAGGATGCTATATTAATAATGAAGCATGTCTAGCAAAGAGCTTGGCAGACAGTTTGAACTCAGTAAATGTTGGCTGTACTTGACACCAGACTATTGAGATGTGATAAACATCACTAAACTCTCTCCAGGAACAGCAGAGAATGCTTAATGAATGTTTCACAGTTTGCAAGTATGAGAAGTGACATCCTTACTCCTGTGGCTTATAATACTTCAAACAGAATTAAAAAAAAAAAAAAAGAAGGAAGAGGCAGTAGTAATAGGTTTTCTGGTTTATTTTCTACTTAACTTAGAAATAAAAGAAAAAAAAGGTCAAGGTTAAGTGAATATTTGAAAAGATAGCAGAAGATCATGGACTCATTCTGACCCTTCTGTCCAATTCTGATCACAGACCTGGACTGGTGCGTGACTTGCTGATAACTATATGAGACCTGAGTCAAGGTCCTAGGCTGTTTCTTACAATTGCCAGCAGAGGGTGGGGTAGAGCAAAGGCCCAGGTAGGCAAGTACAATTTCATTAAGAAAAGATTGATTCTATTCCCAACCAACTTCTTGTTCTCCAAACTAGAGCAGAGTTCTCTCTAGAAGTATTTCTGTTATTGATGACACTTACTACTACAACTATTAACTTAAGCTCATAGGAATTTTACCGCTGTGTGAAAACTTGAAACAACATCTCTATCTATCTCTATCTCTATCTCTATCTCTATCTCTATCTCTATCTCTATCTATCACAACAGAAGACCACAAAACCTGAAAGCTGGGTATTAGACACATAAAGGAGGAGTGAATGAATTTTAAAACCCTTTTTACCTTGTCTTCACAGGGTGGTGGAAATAGGTAACTATTCCAAGTCACCTTTCCTTCCCAACTGCCATCCGTGTTGATATGCTAATAAATGAGTCAAGGAATCTCTGAAATCACCACATGGTTTTAGTGTCATTTCCAGTCTGTAGCACTGCAAACAACTCAGCTGTCAGAGGAGACAGATCAGAGCATAATATCATTTGCAAATCATTGATTCCATGAAGTACATGAAAATGCATTTTGAGCTCTGGAGTTTGTTATTCCCATAACAAACATCGGTGTCAAGAGAAGTCTTCTAATTTGCTGGCAGTGTGAAAGTGTTAAGGGGTGTCCCTGTTACAGTTAACATCTGCACGGCCAGGGACTAATAAGATCGATGGAGGTATTTGAATTAAGTGATCAAAGACTGGAAATCATCTCACTGTGAAGATAGGGCACTAATAGTGGGAAGCAAAAATCCAGATGAAGCAAGTCTCTCTCGTTTCCTTCCTTTTTCCTAAATGCTTTGTTGTTGTTGCTGTCAGGCTTTATTGGAGTAATATTGTGTGAATCCTCCATGAACTTGGATGCAGTTCTTTCAAGATTTCATTATAGAAAAAGGAGAGAAGGTTAGTCAGAAGAGACAAACAGAACTTCTCCCGACACCATTTTCTTTTTTCCTATTTATGTATTTACTTCCCTGCAGAGTCAGGTCTCACACATGCAATATTTCACTCTCCCTGGCCCACCCATCTCAGTCAGAGAAGCAGAGAGGGAAAGACGCTACAGTAATACAGATTTGCCTGTGCCATGGTACACCCATGTGGTTCCAAGAACTTGAATTTGGACCACATGTATGGGTAGGCATATGTGTTCCCCAATGAGTTACATCTCTGACCCTCCTGCCGATAGTTTTAATGAGGCCCTGTTGGCATTATAAATGAGAATGTTCTCTAATGAGAAAGGCTGTGTCTCCTATTTCTGAGTATCTCTCATCCTGATTCTTAACCACCAAGCACCAGAAGCATACCAAAGATCACTTACACACATTTGAAAATGTTTCCTGGAAAGGAACAGTATGACCTCTGCACAGCAAACACCATTTAGAAAGCTAAGGTAGGCCACTTGGAAATACCACCTAGCATGTGAGCTGATGGTGTCCGATTGTTTAATTAGGTTGTTTTATTTAATACCAATGACACGAAGATGAAAGACATACAGAGATGCAGCGATTTGAAATACCATGCTCAACAAGGCTAGAGTATTTAATAAATTGTGTCTAAAGTAGAGATATGTATAGAATGTAATTAAGAATGATGTTGCTCTCCTGAGCCTGAGAGAACAATTTAGTAGAGGAACCACATGTGCAGACAAACACCCACTGTTAGGATGCCACTGACCAAGCCTGATCACAAACCAAGACAGACACGGACAGAGAAACGATGTTCAAAGATTTATTCACACAGACACACAAGACACACATACAGAGAACTCAGTGCTGAGGGTTCACTAGCTGGGACAGCTAGCTCCATGGGCTAGGAACTCTGGGCAACTCTGAGACCCTCAATTTATACTCTCCAGGGATAGGGGTTACTCAAGCAGGATGTCTCTAGGGATGGAGGTTACACAAGCAGGATGTCTTTATCTAAGGAATACAGATGCACATTACATTTTAATCTTTACCTTGAGCAAAGCAAAGGGCACATTCTACCTTAATCTTTATCTAAACAGTACACTCAGCTCCAGTCTTTATCTCAGCAAACCAGGTATTCAGAAGCAAACCAAGTGGATAAAGTTGAGTGGGAACTTTTAAATTTAAACTGTCACACAAATATTATTTTGCATCATCATCATCATCATCATCATCATCATCATCATCATCATCATCATCATCATCACTCTTGCAGGCTTAAACTAGTTATCTATACGTTCCCAGGTGGCCTGGATATTCCTGGGGAGAGGTCAGCTTGTTTCTCAACTTCTACTGTCTTTTAACTAAAAAACAAGTCTCTAGAATGTAGAGGAACTCTCAAAATGGGGAGCTCTTGCTCTCACCTACTCTAAAAATCTCAGCAGGCAAATGAAAATGCAGGTTGTGGTGGAGTGAAGAGACGGTTCTAATTTACTGGGACCAGGTGCATGGTTTCCACCTTGATTTGAGTTAAGAAGAAGAAATGGATGGATGAATCTTTTTTAAAACTCCAAGATGGTTTATGGCTGATAATACAGCTGTAGTCATAGGAGAAGCTTCAAAACCACTTAAGAAATTTGATGTTGATTCTTTCATATAATTTCCACTAAGAAAAATATTTCCTGGCCTCAAATGAAACAGACTGTTCTCCACACTTCAAATTCGTATGAAAATTTCCTATCAACTTCCGGTTAATCCTAAATGTTGTATGCATATGAGTGTGAATATGTGTATTATTATTATTATTATTATTTTATTATATGTGTGTTTTATTTTTTAAATTTTTTAATTCTTTTTTGAATCTTAATTTTTAAATATTTATTTATTTTCCACTTTGTTGCCCTTGTTGTTTAACATTGTTGTGGTTATTGATGCCGTTGTTGTTGGATAGGACAGAGAGAAATGGAGAGAGGAGGGGAAGACAGAGGGGGTAGAGAAAGACAGAGACCTGCAAACTTGCTTCACCGTGTCTGAAGTGACTCCCCTCTAGGTGGGGAGCCAGGGCCTCAAACAGATCCTTACACTGGTCCTTGCGCTTTGCACCAGGTGTACTTAACCTGCTGAGCGCCGGACTCCCATTTGTGTGTTTTAATATCTTAAATAGATTTTGACTATTGTGGTCATGTAGATCCATGATTACCTAATAGCTTTTCTGACACTTATTTAGTAGTAGAGGTATCATAAAATAATCTACTACAGGATTAATCAAGTTCCACTGAATAATTTTGCTGACACCTGGAACACTACTCTCCAGAGACATGAAGATGTAGAAAGAGCCTCCCTGTGATCCTATTATGGGGGCTTAAGGAGGAAAGGGAAGGCAAACTCTTGCTTTCCCCCATTCTAAAAGTTTGTCACACATTATCTCAACAAAGAATTGAGGAGAGGACATGATATTCAGGGATTTAAAACTTTATTCAGAAAAATTGAAAAAAATTCACGTTAAAACATGAGAAAGAGAGAGAGACAGAGTAAAAAAAAAAATCTGAGTTACTACCTACATGATAGTTCAGACACAGAGAGAGAGTGGAAGACCAGGGGTCTTGCTTTTGAAATGTGAGCCCTGCCTCTACCTTTCCAAGCCACACCTGTAACCATTCCTATTTCCTGGGCTGTACCTTGTCCCTCAATATTTGTCCCTCTAGGAGTATGGACCCAAAATACTTTTTTGGGATGTTGAAGGACTGAATTTCATGTTTCTGTGACTGCTTCCTGCTGATATGTGGGGAGTTGCTGCCTGGTTGACCCAGACTCCTAGACAGACCTATTCTGTTCCTAACATTTCCCTAGTAGGGTAGGATTCTAGAGAGATTAGATTTTCATGGGGTCATCTGTGCAGGTAGGCCATGGTGAGGTCATGGTAGTATCTGGGACTTGACGGCTGAAAAGTAGCAAAGTATACAAATGCTTAATAAATAGAGGGCAAAGAATAAGATTAGAGACAAAGAGAGTTAAGAAACTCAGGATGAGAGGTTATCTAAGATGTCTATTTAGGTGTAAACATATTTAGGAGACTAAGACTCTAACACAATTTTATCAAGCTATTACCATAAAGGCAGGCTTGAGAATTATCTTGGAGAATAGCATTAAAGTAGAATGTGGGACTTGAGAACTGGATTAAGGCAGAAAGTGGCTTCCATATTGAAATAAAAGATACATTTATACATATATAATTAACTGGACCATAGTGACCTAACCTGGGGCCTGTGTCTATTAATATTTAATAAGGAGCTTATATGACCTCTGGGTCCCTGTCAGTTTAAACTCATTCAGTGGTCATAGCTGGGGCCATTTCTGTAGGTTGCATGACTATCCTTCCTCAAATGAAAGAGTAGGGTTAGTAGGGCTATACAGCCTCCCTCCAGAGAAATTTCTGATGGAAGTGACCAGCAATGACAGACAGAGTGATGTCTGGCAGTTAACCAGTTGAGAAACTACCTCCAGTCTGTTTCACCAACAAAACGATGGCTGAAGGGAGGAGAGGACTCCCCTAAGTCTCACCAAATGCAACTGTGAGTCTCCATTGCCACTGCCCTCAGAATCTGAAGCAGCAGCAGGGAGGCCCTGTGCTGACACCAGGGGACAGAGAAATAACCAGGAAACTCAGCAGAAGATCTACACCTCAGTGGCCTAGCGGTAGGGCTGTGAGAGTCTCTTTGAATAACCACTGAATCATCTCTGCCCCACCCTGCTTTATCTCTGGGTCAGGAGTCAGTGATTAAGCTAAGAAGCCTACTTATAGTGTAAAAGCCCTCAGGCTCCCATAGCCTAGAGGGAAGAAAAAGAACAAAAGAGGCTTTTAAGCCACTGAGCTCTAACTCAAGGATTAAAATAATATTGAAACAACTGTCAATTTCCACAACTGTAAACCCTTTAAGTACCTTACTTAGACACAAGTCAATCCAGGCAAGAGTAATTAGTAATTTGAAAAGTACTGAGAGAGGGACCTCATAACATACTATATAAAATGGTTAAACCAACAAGAAGAAATACTGGAGAAATGAACCAGGACAAGAGTCCAGCTAAAAGCTCCCCAAAGGTTGAAGCACAAAATAATGAGGTCAACATCCAAACACTAGTTAAGGAAATAATCACAGGAGTGAGTAAAGACTTTGAAAGAATTGTCATCAGAAATGCAGAAACAATAAAAGAGACTCTGTAAGAAAACACTAATTATCCCAAAGTTATTAGAGAGCTGAAAGCTGAAATAGCTGAGCTAAGAAAACAAGATAAAACAGTATCAGAACAGGGTAACAAAATAGATGAACTACAGAGAACAGTAGAGGGGAGAGAGGATAGATCAATGAGGCTGAAGACAGAATTAGCAAGATCGAGGACAAATTAGAGACAACTAAAAAAGAAGTAAGAGATCTCAAAAAGAGATTAAGAGATACTGAAAACAACAACAGAGACCTATGGGTTGATTTCAAAAGAATAATATACACATTATTGGCTTACCAGAGGAAGAAAGAGAGGGAGGGGAAGAAAGCATGCTTTAGGACATAATAGCTGAGATCTTCTCTAGTCTAGACAACATCAAAGACATAAAGGTTCAAGAAGCCCAGAGGGTCCCAAACAGAATTAACCCAGACTTAAAGACACCAAGATACATCCTATTTAGAATGGAAAGGAATAAGGATAAAGAAAGGATCCTGAAGGCTGCAAGAAAAAAACAAAGAATCACCTACAGAGGAAAACCCTTAAGATTAGCAGCAGAATTATCCACACAAATACTACAGGCCAGAATAGAATGGCAAGATATCTATCAAGTGATCAGTGTGAAAGACTTTCAACCAAGACTACTGTATCCTGCTAGACTGTCATTCAGACTAGATGGAGGCATAAAAACCTTCCCAGACAACCAACAGTTGAAAGAATCAACTATCACCAAGTCTGCCCTGAAAGAAGTTCTGAAAGGTCTATAAACATTCAGGCCACTGTAAATATGCCATAGATCAGAACACTCTAAAATTATACAAGAATGGCATTAAAATATCTTCAATCTTTGATATCAATAAGTGTCACTGGCCTGAATTCACCTGTTAAAAGGCACAGAGTTGGAAGATGGATCAGAAAACACAACCCAACAATATGCTGTCTACAGGAAACCCATCTAACTCAACAAGACAAACACAGACTCAAAATGAAAGGATAGAAAACTATCATACAAACAAAAAAAGAGCAGGAACAGCTATTCTCATATCAGACATGATAGACTTTAAAATAAACAAAATTTTAAAAGATAGGGATGGACACTACTTAATGCTCAGTGGCTCAGTCAATTAAGAGGACTTAACAAATATTAACATCTATACACCCAATGAGAAGCCATCTAAATACATCAAACATCTAGTGAAAGAGCTACAGCAATATATTAATAGCAACAGTCATAGTAGGAGACTTTAACACCCCACTCTTTCAACTTGACAGATCATCCAGACAAAAAAATCAATAAAGACATGAGGGAGCTAAATGAGGAGATAGATAAACTAGAACTATTGGACATTTTCAGAGTCATTCATCCTGAGAAACTTGGAATACACATTTTATTCAAGTCCATTTATTATTATTTATTCTCAAGGATAGATCATATGTTAGGCCACAAAGACAGCATCAGCAAATTCAAGAGCATTGAAATCATCCCAAGCATCTACTCAGACCATAGTGTAATTAAACTAACACTTAATAATCAAAAAAAGATTAGTAATAAACCAAAATGTGGGAGCTCAACAGTACACTACTTAACAACTACTGGGTCAAAGAGGAAGTAAAGGAAGAAATCAAAATGTTTCAAGAGTTCAATGAAAATGAAGACACAAGGGAATCGGACGGTAGCGCAGCAGGTTAAGCGCAGGTGGCACAAAGCTCAAGGACTGGCCGAAGGAACCCAATTCGAGACCTGTTGGTATGTTTCTAAAAACCCCTTCTGTTTCATTAGTTTAATACCCCCTGCTTAACACTGTACTCTATTTACATAACTACTGTATTCTATTTACATAACCACTGCTGCAGTCTATTTACATAAATCACTTTTACATTTACATAAAGCACCACCCTCCCTCCAGGGCATTGGTGGTTCAGTGGTAGAATTCTTGCCTGCTCCGCCCCCTCTCCTTGTCACACCCTGATTTTCACCAGTCACTTTTCTCTCCACCCTCTGTATGTCACATCTTGTTTACACCCTACTTGGAAAGTATGTAAGGACAACATTGTTCATTTTAGTTAGTTGGTAGTTGTGTTAGTTTTAGTCTAGCTTGGCTTAGATTGCACTGCATCCTGCATGAATAAAGACTGCGTACAGCTCAACCATGAGTCCCTGGTTGTCTGTTACCCGCCCATGAAGCCAGCCCGTTGAAAACAACAGAGCCCCTGGCTCCCCACCTGCAGGGGAGTCGCTTCACAGGTGGTGGAGCAGGTCTGCAGGTATCTGACTTTCTCTCCCCCTCTCTGTCTTCCCCTCCTCTCTCCATTTCTCTCTGTCCTATTCAACAATGACGACATCAACAACAAGAATAACTGCAGTAAGGGCAACAGAAGGGAATAAATAAATAAATATTAAAAAAAAAAAGAAAATGAAGACACAAGCTATTAAAATATTAGGGACACAGCTAAAGTACTGAGAGGGAAGTTCATAACCATACAAGCATACATTAGGAAACAAGAAAAAGCACAAATAAATAACCTGATCACACATCTTAAAGACCTAGGAGAAGAAGAAAAAAGAAACCCTAAAGCAACGAGAGGGACAGAAATCATTAAAGTTAGGGCAGAAATCAATAATATTGAAAATAAGAAAACCATGCACAAGATCAAGAAAAGTAAATGTTGGTTCAATGAAAGAGGGAACAAAATCTGCAAACCTTTAGCCAGACTCACAAAACAAAAAAGTGAGAAGACCCAAATAAATCAGATCATAAATGAACAAGGAAATAACCCCATCCAAAATTGGGGAGAGATCATGGAAAGAATATTCCCCACAGAAGAGATACAAAATGCCGAGAAACACATGAAAAAATGCTCCAAGTCTCTGATTGTCAGAAAAATGCAAATAAAGACAACAATGAGATACCACTTCACTCGTGTGAGAGTGTCATACATCAGAGGTATAGGTAACAGCATCAAATGCTGGAGAGGTTGTGGGGTCAAAGGAACCCTCCTGCACTGCTGGTGGGAATGTCAATTGGTCCAACCTCTGTGGAGAACAGTCTAGAGAACTCTCAGAAGGCTAGAAATGGACCTACCCTATGACCCTGCAATTCCTCTCCTGGGGATATATCCTAAGGAATCCAACACACCCATCCGAAAAGATCTGTGTACTCATATGATCTAGGCAGCACAATTTGTAATAGCCAAAACCTGGAAGCAACCCAGGTGTCCAACAACAGATGAGTGGCTGAGCAAGTTGTGGTGTATATACACAATGGAATACTACTCAGCTATAAAAAATGGTGACTTCACCATTTTCATGCGATCTTGAATAGACCTTGAAAAATTCATGTTAAGTGAAATAAGTCAGAAACAGAAGGATGAACATGGGATGATCTCACTCTCAGGCACAAGTTGAAAAACAAGATCAGAAAAGAAAACGCAAGTGGAACCTGAAGTGGAATTGGCATGTTTCACCAAAGTAAAAGACTCTGGGGTGTGTGGTGGGGGGGAGAGAGTACAGGTCCAAGTAGTATGACAGAGGATCTAGTGGGGGGTATGTTGTTATGTGGAAAACTGTGAAATGCCATGCATGTACAAACTATTTTATTTACTGTCAAATGTAAAACATTAATTCCCCAATAAAGAAATTAAAAAAAAAAAGACAAGGGCAACAAAATGGAAAATAAATAAATAAATAAAATTTTTTTTAAAAAGGAGGCCATTGGCTTTTATGTTTCAGGCCCTCTCTTAAAGAAACAGAGCAGAATCTTAGAGGTAAACTCAGGAGGTTACAAGCTCTGAAAGGAAAAAGCCTCAGAGCAGGTTGTCACCTCCAAGAAAGCCACTGAAACTGAAGCATAGTAAAGTCATCCTGTATATTAAGCGTTTCTCAAAAGACAGAATAACCATGCTTATTCCTGGCAATGAAGTAAGAGAAACACGTAGTTACCGTGGAGACTGATTTAAGAAGAAAAGTTAGTCAGACTTCATAGAAAGGAATAAAAGTTTAAAAATACTTGAATATTCTCTCCTGGAGCTGGCTCATCAAGGGTTATGGTTTCTTAAGTGGTGTGTCTGAGACCCATTTTATTACCTAGTTCTGAGAAGTATAGGATTTTACAGGTAGTTACTATGATTACTTACTGGGGGAACAAACCATCATTCATTTTTAATCTTTCCAATGATAAGGTAAAAACTGTTTATTGCAAAAGCCTATGTTTCCATGAGTTGAATTATTCAAGCACTTTATAAAATATTATGCTACTGTTGTCAACTAAGACACAATTTTATTTTTTGTCATCATACTTACCACTGGAGCTTTGTGCCTACCTGTTTCCACCATGACAATTATTTCCATTTTTCTTTCTTTTTGATAGGAGGTGAGAGAGAGAAAATGGGGTGGGTGAGAAAAGGCACCTGCAGCACTGCTCTAACTTTCGTGAAGCTTCCCCACTAAAGGTGGGTAATGGGTTTATACTTGGGTCACTGCACATGGTGACTTGTGTCCTCTGCTGGGTGAGTCACCACCTGACCGTCAGCAGTTTCTTAAATACTTATTATCAAAAAACACCATCTTTTCTCCTTTCTTTCTTTCTTTCTTTCTTTCTCTTCTTTCTTTCTTTCTTTCTTTCTCTCTTTTTATCACTGTAGCTTCACCACTATGGGCCAACTTCTTCAGATAGCAAAAAGGAAATAGAGAGGGAGAGAGGGGAGAGAGAGAGAGAGAGAGAGAGATATTGAGGAAATACCACAGTACTAAATATTCCTACAGAGAAGTGGGAGCTGGACTTGAACCTGGGTCTTGTGCATGGCAAGGCAGACTGACTATACAGGTGATCTATTGGTCCAATCCAGAAAATAACTTTAGATATTTTTCTTGTGATCTGAATTAAATATGTCTTCTTCGAACACTCAGTAAGAAATGTGGAAAAAGTCCCTGGAATTGACAGTTGGGGGTGCAATTGCTGGATTCTCTGAAAGCTCTTATGGCCTCTCTCGAACATGTTTTTATGTAAGTACATTATCAGCTTGATCACCTCACCCACACTACATTCTGATTTTCATAAAAGATGGTGATATTGTAGATACTGAAGACTTTCCAGCAACAGGTCTGATGTCTAGTGCACTGTGTAGTTCTTCATAGGCAATCAAATGTCTGTAGCTGATGTAAGGAACCAAGAGGACATGCAAAAAGATTCATCAAATGTCAAGCTATAGCAGACCTAAGTGAAGTAGGGCCAAATGTTTATTAAATATTTACTATGTGGCTGGCAATGCATTAGGCATTTCACATATGAAGCAGAATGATGCTCTGAAATATTTATCTTTGCACTTTGCTTTTCAGCATACTTGTACTTGAATCTCCAGTTGGGTCAGCGTTATCCATTTAGCCATGGAGAGACTCAAGACCATTAAAAAAAAAGGGAGAGTGGGAGAAGAAACTATATTTGATTGTCAGAATGTCTAAAATAGGCTTTCAAGGGCCCCAAGAGGGATATCATCCTGAAAACCAGGTTTTTTTTTCCTATTTGAAATAAAATGGTTTTTAAGGAAACTAAGAATTTCAAGATAGATCCAGAGAAAGGAAGCCATTGAATGTATGTCACAGTAGATTAGAAAAAGAAAGCAAAATGACCCAGAGTAGCTCACAGTCAAAAAGACAAAAGGGGAATTAACTGTGCCAGGGCAAGAGGTGGTGTGAGAGAAGAAAGTGGTCTACCCTTCGGTAGGTCTGGCTCACATGTGGAATACAGAGCACTGAGCCACATAAACTGTTGTGTGCGTGTGGTGAGGAGAGGTAGCTGAACTGACTTTGCAAAAACTATGGTGGCCATTGATTGTTGGAGTGGGAAAAGAATTTTGGTGACGGAACTAAACTCTATAGTCATTCAATATTATAAGGCGTGATTATGTCACTAATAAACATGGCTAAAAAGATATAACTCTGCTACTATGATGTGCTGTCTTGTTTTGATTTATTTTTGCTAGAATGTGTGTGTGTTGTGTGTGTGTGTGTGTGTGTGTGTGTGTGTGTGTATGAATGTGTGTTTTCTACTCTAATCACCTGTACAAAATAAAGTGGTAGTGATAGACTGGAAGAAGAACTCGCAGGGTAGGGTATCTGCTTTGCTGTAGTCATGATCCAAGTTCCAGGCCTGTCACTGCACTGAAGTACTACAGAACCAAGACTATATGCCAGAAAACTCCAAGATGGTATATCTTGAAGTTATTAACTGAAACTACAGTAGACATAAATCCCATCATTTAAATAACTAATTAGCTAATTAATTATTATTTTACCAGAGCACTGCTCAGCTCTGGTTTATAGTGGTTCAGGAAATTGAACCTGGGAATTCAGAGCCTCAGGCATGAGAGCCTGTCTCTTTGTATAGTTGCTATGCTGTCTACCTCTACCCCCAAACTCTAATCCCAATGATAATATGAGAAAACTGGTAGACTTGCCCATGAGCTAGACCTTGGCTTGTAAAGATAAATAAATGAAAATAAATATACTCTCTCCATATATATTTAATATTAATATAATTTATGCATTATATATACTATAGTATATATAGTAATATATGTGTATGTACTACATATTAATATCAATGATATATACATATATACTTAAGTGGATCCCTGACCATCCCTCATTGCTCTCTCTTTCTGTTCTTCATTTTTTCCTTTCTCTTTCCTCTCCCCATTGCTATGGCTACAGGTCACTCACAAGGCAAGGAGAAGAGTTTATTTAGAGCAACACTAATGACTTTGGCCACTAACTGGGAATCTGATCTTCTGGGCTCTTTCCCCTGCTTTCCTACTGTGCGACTTTAAACTTGATTGAACTTCTGCTTATCCAACTGTAAAATACAGGCAGTGCATTCCTACCTCACAAATACTGGGAATGAATACTCTTAGAATGTTTTATGATCCATAGACAAAAGGTATAATAGGTGACAGTTTCATTATATTGAACATGTTGTCAAACTCACCTTGTCTTCTATCTTGGCCTCCATTTAGTCCTAGAGATGAGAGTTAAGATTGAGGGTAAGCATGTTTTGCAGACACCTGTCATAGGGAGATGAGAAATGTGTCAACGACTGGACAGGAATCCATTCACACCCCGCATAAAGTTAACAAACAAACAAAAGATTTCTTCTTCTCTGGAGATGTTCAAAATTACAAAATAAAAAACCCAAAATCTGTGATTCTTATGTCAGGAAAGCATGCATTTTAATACAATTTTAAGAACAGAAAAATTCAAGTCTTAAAAAAAAATACCTCTGAGTACTGAAAATTTCAGTTTGACTGTCTATGTTGGCGATATTAGTTGCAACCACAGTAGACACAAATCCCATACTCTAGTCCCAGTCAAACCATTCATCCCTTAAGAACTCTTGAGCCATGTGACTTAATCTCTCAAAATTCAAAATGGCACAGAGATAGGTAAATGTGTCTGCTGCTTTAGGTGCACTTGAGCTGTTTCCTTGGCTTGAATAATAAGCTAGAAAAAGGAATCAATCTAGAGAAAAAACTAGGTACAAATAGCCAAATAGAATGCCTTTTTATAAGGAAGAGAAATAGATTGATGACTTTGCTAACATGCTGACTTCTGTCATTCTCATGTTCAGTGACAAGCACCATCTGAATGATTCCATTCTTGATTCTGGAGTGTATCAAAGGAACAGATCGTTAGAGCTGCAATTCATCTGGCACGCCACACCAGCTCACCATCCTGTCGGCTATGAGTATGAAGAGTGGTGCAATGGTTTGTGCCTGAAAATACTTTGACTTGCCAGGAATTTTATTTTAGCAATTTTATAGCCAGTGGCTGGGCTCGTGTAGGGAGGCCTATCTTGGGCTCAAACTCTCTGATGTGACTGCTCTGTTATACACTAGAAGCGGATGTCAGGAAGAATGTGCTCCGAGGAAGAAGGAGCGTGTCCACTACTGGGTCTTTCTCAGTGTTGGTAGCTAACAACGCAACAAAGAGATCACAAGGGGGAATGTCTGATGAATAATCCGTTTATTGAACAGTAAAGCAGGGTTTATAAGGGTCGCGGGGGGGGGGTGTAAATTGTCTATACCATATATGGTCAGAGAGGCAAGGGGTCGGGGGAGGGTCAGAATCGGTTAAAGGAACGAGCAAGCAGGGTTATCAGTAACCAGCAGCCAGAGGGGGGTTCCTGAGGAGAGAGAAGATGAATTAGGTATGATCAAAGGAATGGAAGGGGTGGGGAAGTAGGGAGGGGACCTTCAGTTACTGTTTGATAGAGCAGAACAAGGGAGTGGGCTATTGTGTCAGGGAATGCAGGGTCCTTGTGAGTCAGGGAGGCTAATAGGTGGGGCAGATCCTGGAGGTTGTGTCCTTCCTTGCTCAATCTCTTAGTAGAGAGAGACTGATAGGATGGTCCTTCCCTCCAGGCACCCATCTTTCAATGGGAGGTCCCACCATGCTCAACCCATCCTCACAATTCCCTACAGCCAGTAAATGTGAACATTAATGAATGGGCTTGATGTTCATTTTATCTTGGTCATGAGGTCATGTGAGTACATATTTTTATAAATCTGACTTGGGATATAAATAGGAAAAAAAATCATTGGAGAAGTTGCCATGCTAGAAAATAGAAAGAAAGAAAGAAAGAAAGAAAGAAAGTAAATAAGCTGTTTTTAGTGCTACTTAGGTCTCCAAATTAGGTCATCATCATTATCATCATCATCAGTCACCCAGACTTAAAACTCAGTCAGAGATAGAGGCTTGAAAACTGGTGGTTATCATTAGGTGAATCTCTTGTCAGACATAAATATCAGTTTGTATACAAGGGATTATCCGTAGGCATTCCTCAAGTCCGTCTCTTCTTCATCACACCCACTACTGTATTGTGAACACTACAATTATAGCAGCTTCTTAACTGATATTAGACGTCACTTTCTCCTTTATAAAACATCCTGTGCATACTGTTAGGTTAATCTTCAGAAAAATACTCTCATTCACAACAGTCAAGAATTTCTGATTTTCTGTTAAGCAAAGACCAATGTTCTTTTTAAAAAAAATTTAAAAATAAATAAATAAATAAATGACAAAAACAAGAAACTTATCAAAAAACCATAGGATAGGAGGGGTAAAATACCATTCATTTCCTGCTCCCAGATTTCCATATCCCATCCCCTACACTGGAAGCTTTCCTATTCTTTATCTCTCTGGGAGTATGAACCCAGGAACATTATGGGGTGCAGAAGGAAGATCTGGCTTCTGTAATTGCTTCTCTGCTGAACATGGGCATTGGCAGGTCGATCCAAATTACCATCCTCTCTTATCTCTTTCCCTAGTGGGGCAGGGCTCCAGAGACATGGGGTTCCAGGGTACATTTTTGAGGTCATCTGCCCGGGGAAGTCAGGCTGGCATCATGGCAGCATCTACAACTTGGTGTCTGAAAAACCAATAAGATATAACGAAGAACAAATTGCATAATAATTTGGAACTTAAAGGCAAGAATATATCAGATGAGAATTGGGGTTTCCATTTTGGAAAAAATTAGATCTATTTTAGGTATATTCCAAGGGGTCCATGACTTTGCTAATTTTTGCCTGAGCCTGACAGGTAACATGCAGGTGGGCAAAAGGTATTATTTGGGGAGACTGTGTCAGGGTTGGAAACAGGACTAGAAAGCTGTATCAGGGAAGAGAGTAACTCTCAAATCTGGGAAAAGAATATAAATAACATTAACTGTAAACCCTGTCAATTTGATCTGGGACCTATATTCAGTGCAGGAGCCTGTGTAACCTCTGCATCCTTGTAGATCTGAATATTTGAAAAACTGGTAGACTTTGAAAAAGAAACAATGTTCTTAATGAGACTGAAGTCTCTCTTCAACCTATTATTAACAAATTGTTAGGTCAGCCTTTATTTTATGATCATTATAAAGCTTAAATTGTTGATTTTTTTCAGATATTTGTACTTTGAATAATCTTCATTCCTTGGCCCAGTGTCTACTCTTGGCTTGTTGACATCTGTACCTCTTTGTGTTAAAATCCTATTATTTGTTTGTCAAGCTATGAGACAGCAAATTATGACAAGAAGGTTCTCTTCATTGTTGTATGAAGAGCACTTACTCAGATTTGATATATAAGTGACTTTAATTTTTCCTCTGAACACTCCCTACAGCTGTAATTTGCATCGGGCTTTGTTTGTTTGTTTGTTTTTGGTATTTTGTAAGCAGTAACAACACACCCCACCAAAATGTATTTATCTCATGGGAAGCAGATTTATATTTAATTCAAATACTTAGTATTAATTCAAATTAATGCTTCTGGAATCCAGTCCTTACTTATCAGGTGATACTGTTTACAACTTTGATGCCAGATTATGTCTTTATCCTCTTTACTGAAACTAACCATAAGATTATTAGTGACCAGGTTAAACATATCTAACCTTTATAGGTTTTAGGAAAAAACTTTGAAATAGAAAGTTTCTGTTCAATGCAAGAGCTGGTAGGTAAAGTAATACGTGGATCAAATACAATTCACTGTGGCAGTTACAAGATTTTTAATAAAATCTTAGTAGAATTATATACATGTAAAAAATTTGGGATCCCGATTTGAGCCCCCGGCTTCCAACTGCAGGGGGGTTGCTTCACAGGTGGTGAAGCAGGTCTGCAGGTGTCTTTCTCTCCTCCTATCTGTCTTCCCCTCCACTCTCCATTTCTCTTTGTCCTATTCAACATGGACAACATCAATAACAACAATAATAACTACAACAATAAAACAGTAAGGGTGATACCCATCCAAAAAGATCTGTGTGCACATATGTTCTTGGCAGCACAATTTGTAATAGCCAAAACCTAGAAGCAACTCAGGTGTCCAACAACGGAACAGTGGCTGAGCAAGCTGTGGTAAATATATACAATGGAACACTACTCAGTTAGAAAAAACGGTGATGGACCTTGAAAAATTCATGTTAAGTGAAATAAGTCAGAAACAGAAGGATGAATATGGGATGATCTCACTCTCAGGCCGAAGTTGAAAAACAAGATCAGAAAAGAAAACACAGGTAGAATCTGAACTGGAACTGGCATGTTTCACTAAAGTAAAAGACTCTGGGTTGTGTGGGGGTAGGTAGGGAGAATACAGATCCAAGAAGGATGACAGAGGACCTAGTGGGGGTTGTACTGTCATATGGAAAACTGGGAAATGTTATGCATGTACAAACTATTGTATTTACTGTCGAATGTAAAACATTAATTCCCCAATAAAGAAATAAAAAAAACAAGGATGACAAAAGGGAATAAGTTAAAAAAATAAAATAAATATTTTTTAAAAAGTTGAGGATTTTTCAGTTTGTCAAAGGAATCATGGTGGTTAATGACTTTGAATTATTTTCATTTGAATACATGTAAACATAGCATACCCACTTTAAGTAATTATAAAGGGGAATGGTAAAGTGAGACTTGAAACCCTGTAATCCTTCAAACTCTTGCCAGTACTGAGAATAGTTAAGGAAAACCAAGACCCTTGACTGGAATTCCCATTTCTATCCTCACTAGAAGCATAGGTTAGACTAAGAAACAAAAGAAATCTATTGGTAGGGGAGTGACAACATCAATAGAGGCCCCCTCAACATGTGACATGAGGCTGGAAGAACTATTAGAAAGAGTATGAACAGATATGAGTAAAGTATTACACTGACACCACAGTGAGTTCAAGGAAATAACAGCCTCGTTGCTGGAGGAACTGGAAGTTTCTAGATGCCTAAATAAATGGATTCAACTCCTATATTAACTTCATAAAAGATGCTGGTTTATCCATTTATGGGCGTAAATACTATTCAACACAGCCGCTACAAGTCATCTTCACCCCCCCAATAATAGAATAATGGATAAATGATTTGAATTAATAAAACAAGACACATGGAGGACAGATAGTCACATGTCAAAGTGCTCAGCACTAAGTATATCTAAATCACAGTAGCTACTACTGTACCTCTGATATAATTACTACCAAAAAATACTACTGGTGGGAATATAGAGAACCAGGAACCCCCATGTATTGCTAGTGGGATCAGGCACAGATATTTTGGAAAACGATTTATAAATTTCTTAGTTACAAATGCTCTTATTTATTTAACCCAGCAAGCTAACTCCTAGTGATTTAGCTGAAAGATAGGACAACATATGTCTATGCTAAGAGATGAAAGTGATTTCACAAATATTACTTACCATTGCTCCAAACAGGGAAATAGGAAACATTGTTCATCAACTGGTGAATCGATAAACAGTAGAAAATTGCCCACCAATAAAAGGGAATAAAATTCTTCTGTCTGAACAATATGAAGAGACCTCAGAAGTCTACTCTCCTTTGAAATCCAGATACGATAGACCCCTACCATGTGGTTGTATTTACAGAACTTTCTAGAGAAATGGAAATCATGACAACAGAAATACAATGACAAAGGGGCTTGAGAAAATGGTTGAAGGCAAAGGGAATGTCTTAATTTGATACTATTGAATATAGTTGGATATAAATTACTTTACAAGGGGTATGTTTATTCTATGAAGATATTGTTATGATAAACCTGAGTCTAAAGTTTATATAAAAGAATATTTAGAGTCCATGGAGAATAAAGAAGTATAACTCTATGTAATTACTTGAGATATTTATTTATTTACTTTTGAGATTTTTTTCTTGAATATTTTTGTTATATTTGTTTATTTTCCCTTTTGTTGCCCTTGTTGTTTTTATTGTTGCTGTTGTTATTGATGTCATCGTTGTTGGATAGGACAGAGAGAAATGGAGAGAGGAGGGGAAGACAGAGAGGGGGAGAGAAAGATAGACACCTGCAGACCTGATTCACCCTCCTGCAGGTGGGGATCCGGGGGCTCAAACTTAAACCGGTCCTTGTGTTTTACACCATGTGTGCTTAACCGCTGCGCTACCACCTACTCCCTACTTTTGAGATTGTTAAAGAGACATTACTTAAAGTCTTTTGCCTTGAGGTTTGTGGCTTCTCTTTTCCCACAATTACTGGACTATTGAATTTGACTGTTGCACATTGTTTGATTTTCTTGAATATCTCCTCCGTTTGGAAAGCTAATTAGTACCATTGTATTCAACTTAAGACTCTGTGTTGATCAAAAATGTTTTTACTTTTCTACTTCCCCAGAGAGAACCTGTTCAACTGAATGTTTCCCTCCAAAAGCATCCCATTTTGTGAATCAGCTCTGATTTTATAGGCCTTGAGAATTACGTGGGAAATATTGAAAGAAACAAAGTAGTGAGTTCTTTTATACACTGAATAGCTTCTTTAAAATTTTTTTGGTACAAAACCGCCATGTGATTTATTTACTTGGTATTCCTTGATTATTATGAATGTCATTTAAAATTGTATTTATTATTTAATAGGACAAAAAAATTGAGAGGGTAAGGGCGAAGAGACAAAGAAAAAGCGACACCTGCAGTACTGCTTCACCACTGCTCATAAGCTCCCACCCCCACCTCCCTTCAGTCGGGGAACAGGGCCTTGAGCCTGGATGCTTGTGCAGGGAACGTGTGTTCTCAACCAGGTGCACCAGTGCCCAGATCTGCATCTTGTTATTTCCTAAAGCAGTAACATCTTATATCATCATTGTGCAAAGTGACCAAGTTGGAGTGACTACTACATATCTCTGGTCTCCTCACCACAAGCTTCCGTAGTTCATTATAAAGAACTTAGGATAAACCGTTTTGGGTGTACTGTCTTTCTCCAGAATTTACCTAAGTCTTTCTGACATTGTAATACTTTCCTCCATTTTGAGAAGACATATGATTTTTTTTTAAACAATCTATTTCTTTTTTTTCTTTTTTAAAAAATACTTATTTATTTATTCCCTTTTGTTGCCCTTGTTGCTTTATTGTTGTAATTATTGATGTCGCCATTGTTGGATAGGACAGAGAGAAATGGAGAGAGGCAGGGAAGACAGAAGGGGGAGAGAAAGATAGACACCTGCAGACCTACTTCACCGCTTGTGAAGTGACTCCCCTGCAGATAGGGAGCCGGGGGTGGGGGGGGGGTGTCACACCGGAATCCTTTCACCGGCCCTTGCTTTGCGCCACCTGCGCTTAACCCGTTGCGCTACTGCCTGACTCCCGAGAAGACATCTGATTTCAAAAGTTGTTAATAAGCAGCTGGGGAAGGAGTTGTACTGGTAGAATAAGGAGCTTTCATGCCTGGGTTTTAGGTTTGACTCCTGGCACCACCATATGTGCTGGAGCAGTGCTCTGGCTCCTCTCTTTGTATCTTATCTGCCTTTAGAGAATCTCTTTGTCCTATGTAATAAGTTATATACATCTTTAAATTAGCTATGAATCGGATCTATGGTTTCTTATTTTATTTTTAAAATAGTTATATATTAATAAGCTAGAGAAAGAGAACCAATGCATCACTCTGGCACATGGGATGCCAGGGATCAAACTTGGGACCTCATGCCAAGTTCAATGCCCCATTCACTGCACCATTCTTTAGGTCGCTAATTTTATGTTTTAAAGATTTACTGTAGGAGAGAGAGTGTGTGTAAGAAACAAAGAGAGGTAAGACGACACTCACCTCTGGCCTATGTTGTACTTTGGTTTATATATGGGGCTTTAAGATTTGCTAATTCCATGTCCTACCACTAAGATCTCTTATTGTATTCATCTTTGATTTGAGAACACCTTCAAGAATCCTTGTGGGGAACACTTACCTTGACCCACAGCTTTAGCTCTAGATTCTGGACATTTGAGTCTACTTACTTCCCAGGGTTGGACTAATAAAATTTTCCTTTTCCCCTTTGCCCAAACCTCAAACTCATTGGATTATCTTAAAATCTGAACAGCATTTCTTAAAGTTTAAGTATTTAATTACTGGGGAAATAGGTTAGCACAGGCACATGCCTAAATTCCTAAGCTTGATCCTTGACCCTGTGCAGGCCTGAACTCAAAGATGTTTCCCTTACAGAAAGAAATGAATCTTTGATAGAAAAACATTTTCAACTGTGTGTTATTTTCTTGTGCCAATAGCTATTCTGGTGGTCACAGGAAATAAAGATAGGCAAAACTATTCTAGTGATATCAAAACCACAGCAGTATTTTAATTCTTCACAGTCTCTTACTACACCAGCAAAAAAAAAAAAAAAAAAAAAAAAAAAAGAAGGCCCATTTTATCTAATGATGTCCTTGATAAACTAGTACAAGGTATTTCATTTTTCATTTTTAAGTCTTATAGTGAATATACCTATATACCTTAATAGTTTAATCCCTGTGACAAACTGATAAATACCTAAAGCAATTCTGTTGCAAATGAAATTTTATATTGTCTTGAAAAGATAACCTATACATATATTTATTATTAGTAGCTGTGAAAGAACTTCTTTATTTTTGTCAGTTATACTTAAAACTGCTGATTGCCAAACTGTGGTAATTAGATTTGTGTGTTTGTCACAGATATTTTTTAAAAACTAATTAATTGAGCCTGTCCATAGCAAATAATTGACAATATTTGTTGTCAGTGACACAGTTCAAGCTTTCTCTCTCTCCCCAAACATTGGTGAAATGAACCCAGGAGTTTGTATACTAACTTTTGAGTGATATCCCCAGGCAGTATTTTTCATTATTTATTTGAGAGAGAGACAGAGAGGGAGAGAGAGAGAAGAGGATGAGAGAAAGAGGGACAAAGAGGAGGAGAGACACTACTGTGTTGCTGCACATTTTGTGCAGTTTCTGGTGCCCAAACTTGCTTGCATGTTCTCCCCCATGGCAAAGTGCTTGCTCTATCAACTGAGCTGTTCCCTCTACTTTCAAAGTTCTTGCAAGAAATATTTGAACTCTGTAGCAAAAGTTAAAAGCGTGGGCAACTCGTGTCTGCCTTTGTGAATCTGACCACTCCCTAGAATTTAAAACTGTTTGATATCAGATTGATAGGGATGTTAATATCAATAGTTCTGACATTTTGATATTGTTAGTGAAACATATCGGATCTTCTATAAGGCAGTGAGTCAGTACTTTCTATTAAAGTCCTGATGGTTTGGAGGGGGAGAGAGGACAGGATCTGGACAAAGAAGGGAACAGTTATGTACAAATCTAGACAGATAGTTGTAGCCATAACCCATGTCTGCAACCTTGGGAGGATTGCAGTGATTTGCAATGGAGAGACTGGGGATTCAGAACTCTGGTGGTGAGAATGGGGTGGAATTATACACCTGTTGACATGTACTTTTGTAAATCTATATTAAATCACCAATAAAAAAGAACAATTACAACTTTTCTGTATTTTGTGTAGCACATATTTTAGTTTGTATGTCTTCCTTTCATATACTATGCCTGTATGCCACTGAAATGTCAGACATGCTGAAGAAATGGGTTGCATTTCCCTGGGGAACAAACCCAGCTTGAGGTTGTCAGACACTTCAGGTGCAATAATTATACAGATTGGTTTCTGTAAGTAATCAGGTGTACCGAACAATGAGTTGGTTTTCAAATCCCCTACCTTTTTTTTTCCTTTTGTGTGTGTGTTCTTATTCTTATCAAACTGATTTCATTTCAATAAAAACAACATGCTGAACTCCAGCCCTTTCTGTACAAGATGATATTTTGAGCAGACACACCCTTTCACTAATGAATTTGGTGTACGGAATGCATTGCTGAGTGAGTAGCTTCCAACGGGCTTGGCCTGGTGTCCCCTTGAAGCAAAACACAGACTGATAACTAATCTGCTCTTCCCATCTGGCCTTTGCATCATTCACAGCATCTCTTGCTTTCCAAGCTCTTCACACTGAATGTATATCCTTCCAGGGAAAACTAAAAATACCATCAAATGGGATCCAATATGGTAAGATACCTGCAAGGAATGAAATAACAGAAGGATAAAACCTGCCAACAATTCCTCTTGTAGGACTTATAAAGAAAGGAAAATTGGATACACTATTCAGAGATACCATTATAGAGAAAATTAAAGAATATTTCAGAAAGTCAACTGTAAGGGCTTGCTTGCCTACTTGATGCTAGTCTATCCACACCTGAAATATGGTGTTTAATTTAGGCTCATTTGGTTAAATGAATGATGCAGTCAAAAGGAAAATAATGTCAAAAAGATGTATCTTATGAGTAGAACAGAAGTGGTTTTGAAGACAGGTGGGGACATATATGTATGCCTCAACAACTAGGGAAACTTATGAGGAAGATGCAATTAACTCAAAACATTTTTCCCCCTCAAATTTTGATCTAACTCTAAGTGGGCTATTTTACTAAAATTTCTATATTTTTTCACTTTTTTAAAATTATAAAATGGAAATATTGACAAGACTATAGGATAAGAGGGGTACAGTTCCCACCACCAGAACTGCTTATCCCATTCCCTCCCTTGAAAGCTTTCCTATTCTTTATCCCTCTGCGAGCTTAGACCCAGGATCATTATGAGGTGCAGAACGTGAGAGGTCTGCTGTAATTGCTTCCCCACTGAACATGCACTTTGACAGATGGATCCATACTCCCATCCTGTCTCTTTCTTTCCTTAGTGGGGCAGGGCTCTGGGGAGGCAGAGCTCCAGGAAACATTGGTGGGGTCCTCTTCTCAGGGAAGTCTGGTTGGCATCATGGTAGCCATGATGGCTACTATGGTGGCTAAAAAAGAGTTAAGATATATAACAGAACAAATTGTCGACTAATCATGAATCTAAACACTGGAATATTGCAGATGAAGATTTGAGGTTTCCGTTTTGGAAAAAACTAGCAGGTCTATTTTAGGTACATTCCAAGAGGCCCATGACTTTATTGGTTTTTGCCTGAGCCTGACATCTGATATGCAGGTGGACCCAGGTTATTGTCTGAGGAGATGGTATCAGAGTTGGAAAAAGGACTAGGAAGCTGGATCAAAGGGGAGAGCAGCTCTCAGATATGTGAAAAGTATATAAATATTATTAACTGTAAACCCATCAATTTGATCTGGGACACATATTCATCACAGGAGCCTGTGTAACCTCTGCATCCCTGTAGGTCTGAGCTCACTTTCTGTGGTCACGGTTGGGAACATTCCAGGCTGCACTCATTTCAGGACCCATCTTCCTCCCGTGGTATAGTATGTTGCCCACCCTCCCTTCAGAGAATGGAACAGTCCCTCCCATTTTAAGGAAACATTTGGGACAACTTTCTACTGCCTAAATCTGCTTCACTGGTTCAATGTCATATCCCTTCTTATTTCCAGACCACTTTAATCAGAATAAACTCTTTTTTTATATTTATTTATTTATTCCCTTTTGTTGCCCTTGTTGTTTTATTTTTGTAGTTATTATTGTTGTTGTCGTCATTGTTGGATAGGACAGAGAGAAATGGAGAGAGGAGGGGAAGACAGAGAGGGGGAGAGAAAGATAGACACCTGCAGACCTGCTTCACCACCTGTGAAGCGACTCCCCTGCAGGTGGGGAGCCAGGGACTCGAACCGGGATCCTTATGCCGGTCCTTGTGCTTTGCGCCACCTGCGCTTAACCCGCTGCACTACAGCCCGACTCCCCCAGAATAAACTCTTAAAATAAATCACTTTATATTTACCCTTGTATGATCAGAAGGTAGTTCTCATCCCAAACTCCACATCACAGACAATGACTGAGAGATATCCGTGAGAAATCAATCAACATCATAGAGGCTGGAAGGAACAAATGAATCTAGTGTAAAAATAATACTATAAGGAGTCGGGCGGTAGCTCAGTGTGTTAAGCGCATGTGGCACAAAGTGCAAGGACCAGCGTTAAGTATCCTGGTTCAAGCCCTCAGCTCCCCACCTGCAGGGGAGTTGCTTCACAAGTGGTGAAGAAGGTCTGCAGGTGTCTACCTTTCTCTCCCCCTCCTCTCTCCATTTCTCTCTGTCCTATCCAATGACAATGACATCAATAATAACTACAACAAAAGGGAATAAATAAATATTTAAAAAATAATACTACAATGGTTCAATACCAGAGTTTTGTCTTGTATTTCATATGTCTTTTTTATAATTATTTATTTGTTTTCCATTTTGTTGCCCTTGTTGTATTTCAGATTTCTAATATAATTTAATACCACGGTTTCTAAATCACCTTGTTAATAACAATAGCAACAACAATTATAGATGATGATCAGATAATAAACCTTACAATGTCTTCACTTTATCTCTTGTCATAGATGATTAAGTACCTGAATACTATGGGAAAAATAGTAGATACGGTGCTGAGATATTAGGTTTGACCCCCCACATCACATGTACAAGGGATGAATGAGGGCCAGGAGGTGGCGAACCTGGTTAAGCATTCACGTTACAATGCACAAGGACCCAGGTTAAAGTCCCTGGTCTCTACCTACAGGGGGAAAGCTTCAGGAATGGTGAAGCAGGGCTACTGTGGTATCTCTCTGTCTCTCTCTATTTTTCCCTCCTCTCTCAATTTACCTCTGTCTCTATCCAATAATAAATAAACAAAATATATATAAAAAAGATGAATGATCTTCTGTTCTTACTCTCAATAAATATATCTCATAAGATTGATAAATATTTGTAAATTTGAGGAATTGTTATAGATTATCTAGGTAGGTCCTAAATGTTGTCACAAGTACTCTTACCTGAGAGAGTCAGGGAGACTGGTCCAGAGAAGAAAAAGGACTTGTAAAGAGTTGGGATGGCAATAGGAAGAAATGCAAATACTTTTGGAAACTAGAAAAGTCAGGGACTCTCTCCTGAAGCCTCTGGAAAGAACCAGTCCTTCTGACACTATGGTTTATTTATTTATTTTTTTATTTAAGAAAGGATTAATTAACAAAAACATAGGGTAGGAGGGGTACAACTCCACACAATTCCCACCACCCAATCTCCATATCCCACCCCCTCCCCTGATAGCTTTCCCATTCTCTATCCCTCTGGGACCATGGACCCAGGGTCATTGAGGGTTGCAGAAGGTAGAAGGTCTGGCTTCTGTAATTGCTTCCCCGCTGAACATGGGCATTGACTGGTTGGTCCATACTCCCAGTCTGCCTCTCTCTTTCCCTAGTAGGGTGGGTCTCTGGGGAAGCTGAACTCCAGGACACATTGGTGGGGTCTTCAGTCCAGGGAAGCCTGGCCAGCATCCTGATGGCATCTGGAACCTGGTGACTGAAAAGAGAGTTAACATACGAAGCCAAACAAATTGTTGAGCAATCATGGACCCAAAGCTTGGAATAGTGGAGAGGAAGTGTTAGGGAGGTACTCACTGCAAACTCTAGTGTACTTCTGCTTTCAGGTATATATTTTGCAGTAGTTTATGGATACATGTGAACATATGCTCTCTCTTACAGAAACTGGTGTATATCTAGGTTTTGGGACTTTGTTAGAAAGTGAACCACCTGAGATGGAATTAGAGTATACTATGAAAGGAAAGGTCTCACCCGAGTAATGAAGCTGAAGGGTTGTCATTCCACAAGGGAAGTCTCTGGACACAGTCTGAGCTGAAACATGTTGAGGTGGCAATCGTTGTGTTTGTTAGGTTGTGATCGGCGGATGCAATATTATTTGATATGGATTGGGAAAGGCATAAGGGAAAGTGGGCCCTATCCAATGGTTCCAGGACTGGGGAAAGTAGAGGCTCTATAGTGGAGATGTGAGGTTCCTGCTGTCTTAGGGTTCAAAAAGACAATCGATAGTTAATGTTATTATCGCATTATTTGGTAATTGGGTTAACTTTGAAAAGTCCTTTTGTTATGGTTTGCTGTACAGTACCCAGTATCTTGTATATAGCTGTGCTATTGGATGCTTCTGATCTACTTGGTCTAGGCTTTTGAGAGAGTCCGCATATCAAATACACAGCCTATATATTAAAAAGATTCAGTTTGTGTTTTGAAAAACTTTGAGACATACAATTGATTTCCCCCCTCTCATATTAATTAACTAGTGATTTATATGTCTGCATTTTGCTAGGAGTGTACATAAACACCATTCCCACCACCGAAAGACTGTGACCCATCCCTTCCACCCACTCCCACCCCCCACTGTCCCAGGAAGCTGTATGTCTACCCCTCACTACAGGGTTTTTACTTTGGTGCCCTACTTACAATTTGTTCAGGTCCTGCTTTTAGTTTCCCTTTCAGATCTTCTTACTCAACTTCTGTTGATGAGTGGGATCATCCCATACTCATCTTTATCTTTCTGACTTAGCTCACTTAACATAATTCCTTCTAGCTCTGTCTGAGATGGGTCAGAGAAGGTGGGTTCATTGTTCTTAATAGCTGCATAGTATTCCATTGTGTATATATACCACAGCTTTCTCAGCCACTCATCTGTTGTTGGGCACTTGGGTTGCTTCCAGGTTTTAGCTATTATGAATTGTGCTGCTATGAAGATAGGAATACACACCTCTTTTTGGTTGGGTGTTATGGAGTCCTTGGGGTATAAGCCCAGGAGAGGAATTACTGGATCATATGGAAGGTCCATGTCTAGCCTTCTGAGAAGTTTTCCAGACTGCTCTCCACAGAGGCTGTACCAATTTACATTCCCACTAGCAATGTAAAAGGGTTCCTCTGTCCCTACAACCTCTCCAGCATTTGTTGCTGCTGTCCTCTTTGATGTATGCCATTCTTACAGGAGTGAGGTGGTATCTTAGTGTTGTCTTAGTTTGCATTTCTCTGACAATCAGTGACCTAGAGCAGTTTTTCATATGTTTGTTAGCCTTTTGGATCTCCTCTGTAGTGAATGTTTTGTTTATATCCTCTGCCCATTTTTGGATGGGGTCATTTGCTTTTTTGGTGCTAAGTTTGCTGAGCTCTTTATATATTTTGGTGATTAGTTTCTTGTCTGATGTATGGCATGTGAAGATCTTCTCCCATTCTGTGAGGGGTCTCTCTGTTTGTTTAATAGTTTCTTTGGATGTGCAGAAGCTTTTCAATTTGATGTAGCCCCATTGGTTTGTTTCTGCTTTAGTCTTCCTTGCAATTGGGGTTAGATTCATCAAAGATGTCCTTGAGGTGTAGGTGCAAAGTGTTTTACCATAGTTTTCCTCTAAGTATTTGATTGTTTCTGGTCTGACATCTAGGTCTTTGATCCATTTGGAGTTGTTTTTTGTTTCTGGTGAGATAAAGTGGTTCAATTTCATTCTTTTGCATGTTCCAACCCAGTTTTCCCAGCACCATTTATTGAAGAGAGCCTCCTTTTTCCATTTAATCCTTTGGGCCCCCTTATCAAAGATTAGATGTCCATAGGTGTGGGTGACACTATGGTTTTTCATCCCATGAAACTAATCTTAGATGTCTGACTTCTAGAATGATTAAGAAAAAAAAAAAGTAGCAACATTTTACAGCTGCAATAGAAAACTAAGATGATTTGTGAAACAAGATATTTGTAGATATAGAATTAAGTCCAAATGATTAAAGTTGCAATGTGAAAGTGATGACTTAAGAAAATAAATTAAATCAAACTAATTAGAAACTGAACAAACAAGCCTCCTCAGAGTGTAAACCCAGTGAAGAGAAATGACACTTATGATTCCTGACAAATCTTCTGAGTGGTGAGATGTCAAAGGAGAGCAAACATTAATGTGTAAAATCCACACATATCCATACACTTGCTCTAAGAGTCTGTGTGGTGCCTCACCCGACTGGGCATACTTGAGGACTTAGGGTTCAAGACCCTGGTCCCCATCTGCAGAGGGAAAGCTTCACAAACAATGAAGCAGTGCGGCGGCAGCTATCTCTCTCTCACCCTCTTTCTCTCTCCATCCCCTCTCAGTTTATCTCTATTGCCACTGGGAGCTGTGGGTGCATAAAGCAAGCACTGAGCCCCAGTAATAAGCCTGGCAGCTAAAAAAAAAAAGAGATATCATATACCTTCTCTAAAAGTTCACTTGGATGCCAGGTGACTTATTCTACATAGGGAAGCAAAATATAAAAGCCATAATAGTGGAAATACGATGACATTGACACAAGCACAGATGAATAAACCAGCAGAATGAATGGAAAAATTGGAACCATATTCACCAAAATATGCAGAATTAATCAAGTACACACTTGACACTGCATGTCTGTGGGGGAAATGATTCATTTTTTAAAAAAATATTGGCCTTGTGAGACTGTCGTTTTTGCCAGGCTATGTTGTTTTCACTGGGCTGGCTTCACGGGCGGGTAACAGACGACCAGGGACTCATGGTTGAGCTGTAGGCAGTATCTCTTTATTCATGCAGGACACAGCACAATCTAAGCTGAGCTGAGATAAACTAAAACTAAAGTACCCTAAAACTCACAATGCTGTCTTTATATATACTTGCCAAGTAGGGTGGAAACAGGATGTGACATAGAGAGGGTGGAGAGAAAAGTGACTGGTGAAAATCAGAGTGTGACAAGGAGAGGATCAGGGTGTGACAAGGAGAGGATCAGGGTGTGACAAGAAGAGGGAGTGGAGCAGGTGAGAATTCTACCACTGAACCACCAATGCCCTGGAGGGAAGGTGGTGCTTGTTATCAGAGGTTATGTAAATAGAATGAAGTGGTTATGTAAATAGAATAGTGTTAAGCAGAGGGGATTTAAACCAAATGAAATAGAAGGGGTTTTTAAAACCAGAATTAGAAGATACCAACATGAGACCATCACATAGCAGTGAGAGATATTACATTTGATTTTGACGGAAAGTGTAGAAATATAATTTTGCATATTAAGATAATTAAATATGAACAGTGGAAATGTACAGGGAAGAGGAGAAGTCATGGAAAATATGTCCATGCCAGGGATGGGGATGAGTTTTTTAATTAAAACACCATATACAGAAGCTCTGAGTTGACAATCTGACAAATGGTGACTCCATTTAAAAGATCAGGTACTCTGAGTGCAGTCTTACTATCTAACCAAGTGCATCACAGCTCAGTTAGGGAGAATATATCATGACAAATGAAAGGCGCCACAGTTAATACCAAGAACAACACCAACAAAAGAATAATAATGGCTAAAACATTCAAAGAAATTCTGTAGTTCAGTAGACAAGAACTTCAAGGTTAGCTGAGGAATAAAGATAGACTATTAACAAAAGAAGATATTTAAAATCCCCAAACATATATAAAGAGATTTTCAGATTTCCTAGTACATATTGACGATGTTCTGGGAATTTGATTTTTGAATGCATATATATATCTAATGTTAGTTAGTTTGGAAAAACTTTGGAATATATCATAGATTAAATTCATTCAAATATACACTGTAACCCAGCATTAGAAGACTTGTAGCGTAACATAATATTGACAAAAATCTGTGCTATGTAATATTGAATAGTATATTTAATATTGACATTTTTGCAGTACACAGTAAAGAAAATAAATCTTGTTTTTAAAAAATAAATCTAAAAATGGAAATATGAACTTGGAAACCATAGAAGACAACATCATTTGTGTTAGGCTTAACGGTGACTTCACAACCCTTCCACATACTAATCCCTGGGACCCGTGCACACACTCTATTACACAGAGAACAAAGCCTGCAGATGAACTTGAATTTGATCATCATCTCATCTAGAGAGTGTCTCTGCTTTGCCAAGTGTACAACCCAAGTTTGAGCATCCTCCTCATAGCCTTGCAGGAAGCTTCAGTGATGTGGTCTATATTTCTCACTGTCTCTCTCTGCCTCTCGCCTATCTGAAAAAATGAAGCCCTGGGAAAGGAAGATCCATGAGGACAAAAACCAAACAGATTTTATTATCCTCTATTATCCAGGTGGTTCCAATATAGTTAGCTTTAAATGTGGCGGAGGGAGGGTGGAGAGTCAAAATGATGCAATGGAAGAAAATATAATGAGATCTTATCGCTTTGAAAACATACCATACGCCAAATCAAGGCAAGTAGGCAGCTCTTAAAAGCAGAAGGAATCAGGACTGGGTGGCGGCACAGCTGGTTGAGAGCTCACATTATGGTGAACAAGGACCCGGGTTCTGGTCCCCAGTCACCACTTGCTAGACGAAAGCTTCACTAGTGGTGAAGCAGGGCTGCAGGTGTCTCTCTGTTTCTCCTTTCTTACCACCCTAATCCCCCCTTGATGTCTGGCTATCTCTCTCAAATAAATGAAGATAATAAAAATTTAAAAAAAGAACAAAAACCAGAGGAAATCAGGAACACAGAAAGCAATGCAACAGTGTAAGGAGCTAAAGTGTTGTTCTGAGAGGACTGGGTGATGGCACACCTGGTTCAGCGCATAGTTACAGTCTACAAGACCAGGTCTGAGCCCCTGAATCCCATCTGCAGGGAGAAAGCTTTCTGAGTGGTGAAACAGTGCTGCAGGTGTCTATCTCTTTCCCCCTCTTTCTTTTTTTAAATTATTATTTTTTATTTATTAGATAGAGACAGAGAGAAATTGAGAAGGGAGGGAGATATTGAGAGGTAAAGAGAGATACACCTGCAGCCCTGCTTCACCACTCCTGAGGATTTCCCCTGCTAGTGGGGACCAGGGGATTGAACCCTGGGTCTTTGTGCACTGTAATGTGAGTGCCTAACCAAGTGTTCCACTGCCTGGAGTCTCTCTCTCTCTCTCTCTCTCTCTCTCTCTCTCTTTCTCTCTTCCTTTCTTTTCTGACTGTCTATCCAATAAATCAATAAAATTAGTGAAAAAAAAGTAAAAGTTGTTCTATTAAGCATCTACATTTTTTTTAGTTCATTACAGTTGCAGTAACAAAGTAATGCAGAGTTGGAAACAACAGATTAGAACAGTATAACCAGCATGGGTAGATAGTAATACATTGCACTCATTACCAAAAAACAAACAAACAAACAAACAAAAAAACCCAGTAATCAAAGAGATATTTAAAGCAAGATGATGTATATAAAATTAAACAAATATAAAAACATAGCATGATTATTATAAACTAGACTGCTCATCAAACAAATGTTTGCCCTTGCTGACATATGGAGAATGGTAATAGGAAAAGTAATCAAAGAGGACTATACACTAGAATAAAATGTGGGATCAGAAAAGGACACATTATCATACAAATGCAGAGAAACTGACATATTAAAAAAACATTAACCTCTTTTGTTGTGCCTGTTGGCTTTTGGACACCGTAACATGAAAGCTGAGTAACAGTATCAGCAGAACTGTATTTGCTTTCATTTATCTCTGTAGTAATTGAATAGTTGATTAATTAGCTAGCATTTGTCTCATATTATTTCCAAACCACTTACTCATAAAATTCAAGATGGAAGAAAATTAAGTGGGGTGAGAGAAATTGGGGCAAAGGGCTAGAGGTCTAAGTTTACCCCCACATCACTTAAAAAAGCTCACTTGACTTGATGTGGACATGGGCTGGAGCCATGGGACGGGGCTGATAGGACACTGGGAGAGCAAAGCATGATGATGGAGGGAGAAGATGTGGGTTGATGGTGGGAGCGCTGTGCGGACACCTGTGACAGAAAGATGAGAAATTGCACTCAAGTGAAAACAGACTTGTAAACCATTGCTTCCCTTATAAAAATTATAAGTATTAAAAAATTGTAGGAGTCGGGCGGTAGCGCAGCGGGTTAAGCGCAGGTGGCGCAAAGCACAAGTACCAGTGTAAGGATCCCGGTTCGAGTCCCCATCTCCCCACCTGCAGGGGAGTCGCTTCACAAGCGGTGAAGCAGGTCTGCACATGTGGATCTTTCTCTCCCCCTCTCTGTCTTCCCCTCCTCTCTCCATTTCTCTCTGTCCTATCCAACAACAACAATAACTACAACAATAAAACAACAAGGGCAACAAAAGGGAATAAATAAGTAAATAACTATTTAAAAAATTGCATAGTGGTATCACAGGATAGAAAGCTCAGTGCAGGGTGCAGGCATAAAATTGAATTCTGGGGGGGTCAGGCGGTGGCGCGGTGGGTTAAGCGCATGTGGCGCAAAACGCAGGGACTGGCGTATGGATCCCGGTTTGAACCCCCAGCTCCCCACCTGCAGGGGGGTCGCTTCACAGGCGGTGAAGCAGGTCTTCAGGTGTCTGTCTTTCTCTCTCCCTCTCTGTCTTCCCCACCTCTCTCCATTTCTCTCTGTCCTATCCAACAACAAACAACATCAACAATGGCATTAATAATAACCACAACGAGGCTACAACAACAAGGGCAAAAAGAAAAGGGGGGGGGGGGGAAATGGCCTCCAGAAGCAGTGGATTCATGGTGCAGGCACCGAGCCCAGCAATAACCCTGGAGGGAAAAAAAAATTGAATTCTGAAAAAAAAATTTAGATGCTTGAATTAAAAAAAAAAGTGAGGCATATTCTCTTTGCTAAATAAGAAATAATGAAAATAATGAATCTGAACTTGTTCCAAATACCACCTGGGACATTTGCTGTATCTTTGTCTTCAGTGTGGTACTGTGTGTGTTCCATTTTGCTGCTGTTGCTGAAGATAGTGCTTTCCTATATATGCACGACTATAGAATTTGTATTTTCGGAATTCTCCTAACAGGAGCTATTTCATCTAGACATTCCTTTGAACATGTCACGACACTGTCTCTACAGCTGTTCCATCCTTTTTGCTTCAAGTTATCTCTGCATATTAGGTGGGTAACTTCTAACAGTGCTTAGAACTCTGTATATTTCAGCGATCTTTCTTTGCCTTGAATAATGAAGAAGTAACAAGAGCATGATAATCACCGAAAGGGTAATCAGGAAAATATAGTACTCTATAGTTTCAAATAAATATTACATGATAATCATGGGTAATTTTGTTTTTTCTCTTTCCCTTCATGTCTGTATTTTTTAAATAATTTAAATGTCACTACAGGAAAGAAAAAAAATAACAGAAGAGAGAAGCAAATCATGCAGAACAAAAACAATAAGGAGGAGAGAAGAATACTAAAGTGTAGCACGACATTTGAATTAAGAATACAAACACAGTACATAGACGACTGTAACATCGATAGATGTAAAAAGCTAGGAAAATTCTAAGACAGTAAGTATGTATTGAAGCAGCTGATTAAAGTTCAGAAACAAGACAATAATACAGAGTCCTTGCAATTTTGATGCCTCCTTTCTTCATGCCCAGATATTATGATTGATGAGACCTTTGCTAGTCCATTCCCACTGTCTACAACCCAGTCTTGTGGCAGCTGCCACTGAGAAGTCCAATTGTCCAAGAATCTATTAATGTAAAGAAATATAGATTCTCTTTTCCCCCTTAAGCTCTACCTTCTCATGCCCTGGCCTTAGAAAATATTTTACCCTTCCCCTACCAAGCAGAATGTATTAGAAAGACTTTTCTCTCTCTCTTTTTTTAAATTTATTTATAAAATGGAAACACAAGACCATAGGATAAGAGGAGTACAATTCCCACCACCAGAACTCCATATCTCATCCCCTCCCCTGATAGCTTTCCTATTCTATAACCCTATGGGAGTATGGACCCAGGGTCATGATGGGGTACAAAAGGTGGAAGGTCTGGCTTCTGTAATTGCTTCCCCAATGAACATGGGTGTTGACAGGTAGATCCATACTCCCAGCCTGTCTCTCTCTCTTTCCCTAGTAGGGCAGAGCTCTGGGGAAACAGGGCTGCAGGACACATTGGTGGGGTTGTCTGCTCAGAGAAGTCTGGTTGGCATCATGGTAGCATCTGGAACCTGGTGGCTGAAAAAAGAGTTAACATATAAAGCCAAACAAATTGTTGACTAATCATGAACCTAAAGGCTGGAATATTGCAGATGAAGATTTGGGGTCTCTGTTTTGGAAATAGCTAGTAGGCCTATTTCATGTATATTCCAAAGGGCCCATAACTATTAGTTTTTGCCTGAGCCTGACATCTGATATGCAGGTGGACCCAAGTTATTGTCTGGGGAGATGGTGTCATGGCTGGGAAATGGGCTAGAAAGCTGAATCCAGGAAGAGAGTAGCTCCCAAATATGGGAAAAGTGCATAAATATTGTTGACTGTAAACCCCATCGATTTGATCTGGGGCCCATATTCAGCACAGGAGTCTATGTAACCTCTACATCCCTGTAGGTCTGAACTTGCATTCTGTGGTCATGAGTAGGAACCTTCCAAGTTGCACTAATTTCAGGACCCATCTTACTCCTTTGGAGGATGGATTATTCTCTACCATTATTGATCCACAGTGAGGCCATTATGTCGTTCCTGGTGGCTGAAGTGCAGTAAGATATAAAGCAGGGTAAAATGGTTAATTAACAGGAACCAAAAGTATCACTAGTGTACATGAGAATAGGGATTGCTTTTGCCTCATAATATATCCTCTGGAATTTTCTCCAGTGGAAGAGGGTATTTCCTGAAAGCTTGGGAGTGGACCCATGCAACTTTCCTAATGGGTAGAACAGTTACCTTCCCTCCTAGGCAAAAAAACCTTGATAAGCCCAAAGAAGACATTTTAAAAAAACTTTTTTCCATTTGTTGTAATAGTAAAAATTCTTTGTGATTAAGAGAAAAGGTGGAGCTTTATAAAAGAAAAAAATAGCGTAACAAAGCTTTTAGAAACAAATCCACAGCTGAGCAGCATCAAGTCCCCCTGAAGAAAGAACAGGTCAGCTGACAACAGGGCACATCTGTGACCAGCCAAGGTCAAAAACAAGAGATCAGGCGTATTTGAAAAGGGATATTATGCCTCTGCTTTGAGCTGAGCTCCTGTGAGTTAGCAATTCTTCATTATGCAATGATTCCCTACTAGAGGAACAATAGATTCTGTGCACTTCTTCTTGCCATTTGCCTTTGAATAATTTCTAAGTACTTCATTCAAATGTTTATCAGGCAAATAAATACTGCTTGTATTAACCCAATTTCCCAAATTCAAGTTTAATTGTTAATGATTTGCTGGAAGCATATACTCTGTTTTATTTCTCAACTGTCTCCTTAACACAATATAGTGATTTACTTTCTTAGAATGATAAGGAGGATTATATGGTAGCTCTTGCACAAGCACTTGTAATAAATAGGTAAACTGTTAGGTATAGAAACTACCTGTTCTATTCTCTTTTGTTCAAGTCTATTGCTTCATTCTCCTTTCCTCCTTCTCCTCCTTGTTCCCTTCCTCCCCCCTCCCTCCTCCTCCTCCTCCTCCTCCTCCTTTTTTTTTTTTTTTTTAATAGAGACGGAGAGAAATGGGGGAAGATAAAGACAGGAACAGGACATGAGATGCTTGCATCACTGCTTCAGTGCTCATGAAGCTTCCATCCCTGCAGGTGGGGAATGAGGGCTTAAATCCAGACCCCGAGACTAGATGCTTGCATGAAGAATCCACTACTCTTGTTGGCCAGTTTTTCCCTTTTCCCCCTCCTTTCTAGTTTTGTTTTTTAAGACAGAGAAAGCTTGTAAGGGGAGGCAGAAATATGAGAAACACAGAGGTGGGGGGAGGGAGAGGGAGAGGGAGAGGGAAGAGGAGAGAGAGAGAGAGAGAGAGAAAGAGGGAGAGAGCGAGAGAGAGAGAGAGAGAGAGACAGAGACAGAGAGAGAGGGAGATTTGCATCACTGTTATTACTACTTATCAAACTTCACTCCTGCAGGTCAGGACTGGGGCTGGAACCTAGATTCTTGCATATCTTAATGTGCATGTTCAGCCAGGTATGCTACTCTTCCACACCCTTCTGCTCTGTTTTTAAAGAACGTATTATTTGTTTTAAGCGAGACCACTTTGCATTTGATTAGACAAACATGAGGCTGCCCTGTAGTTTCATGTGTTCAGGTCTACTTGTCCCGTTTCTCGTGCTTTAAGGTAGAAGAATTTTATATCCCCCCCCATACTGTAAAGAATGAATCTGCTACTAGGAATTAATCCAGTTCTCATGCTGGCAATAGCTAGTCACTTGCTTGTGTCAATTAAAAAACAAAGATTTTCTCAAATATTCAAAAACTAAAGGAATTTGCCCCAATCAGCCCCACCTTACCAAAAAATACTGACTGGAAGTCCTACAGGAAAGGAAGAAGCAAAGGAGCACAAATTCTCAGCAAGGTGACAGCAGTAGACTAGAAACAAAAACGCGATAAAATAGAAAAGAACAACAAGAAAATAGGGGTGGGAATTAAAAGACAAAGAATCCCTACCAAATGTTTGTTAATCAAGATCAACTTAAAAAAGACTTTTCTAGAAAGAAACACTAATGCATTGCCTTACAAAGCAATGAGGAAGTAGGAAGATCAAAGTTTTTTTTTTTTTTAAGTAAGACGTACATAAGGGGTAAATGTCAAAGCAGAAATAATAAGTGGTTATACATCAGTATCAAAAAAGACATGTTTTCACCTTGGTGTAAATGTAGGTGGGGTGTTTAAAACAGCCAGTGTCTAATCACATCAGGTACTTCCCTTTGATGCCTTAAGATATTAAGTATATTCCAGTTATCTCATGCACAGTCTCCAAATCCTTAGGGCAGAAGCTAGTCATCAGATTTATGAAAACATTTATAATGATGTGTTACTGCTATACTGTCTATGGACTAGCAAAATCTCTGACATATCCAGATTTTGCCCTAGAGTAGGATTCTTGTGATAATGAGACACAACCTGAAGAAAATACCTCATGGTGTTATTAGTCAAAGGAATGTACCTGGCAGACAAACAGCATATACATATATATTTGCAGACACAGATGCAAAGGTAGCAATCAGTAGGATTTCCAATAACAAGAATCAGGAAGTCTGGAATCAGAAAACTTCTTCCTAAATATATCACTCATCTGTTGTTGCTTTCCAGTTTTGGCGATTATAAACTGTGCTGCTATGAAAATCTGTGCATATTCAGTCTTTAGTCCCTCCTCTAGCCTCCCCCACATGCTCTACAAATCAGGACATACTGGCTCTGTCCTTCCTAATGTCTTCCTCTAAAGACCACTGGGCATTTGTGTCCTATGCCTGGGATTTTCTCCTGACCTTGGGCAAATTAACTCAAGTCATCCCTTAGTGCAAGGCTTCCATTAATCTGAAGAAAATCTGAAGAAAACAAATTTCCTCTCTTTCTAAAAAATGTTAGCTACCTTTCTTTATTTGTCGGATAGGTCAGAAATAAAAAGGAAAGGGTGATATAGAGAAGAGAGACAGGAAGACACCTTCAGCACTGCCTTACCTTATTCATAAAACTTCCGCCCTGCAGGTGGGGACCTGGGCTCAAACCCAGGTCCTTGTGCATTGTAACATGTGTGTGCCACCGCCTGGCCCCTCAAATATCCCCTCTTAAAACACTCTCACTTCTACTCTCTTCCTAACTGTATAGTTTTTCAGTCTGTCTGAAATCAATTGACAATTTTAGTATATTTTTGATTATTTTTCTTTGTGATTCCACTTGCTTATAAGATAGTAAGGAGAGAAATGGTACCTCAGCTCTCCACTATTATCAATGAATTAAACAGGGGAGTATGTCATGAGCTTCAGAAAATACTGTTAATATTTGGATCCAGTAAAGAATCGGATGGAAATGAAGAGAAATGGCAAAAGTATAACAGCAATTCTTTTGTAAGATTTCTTTTTATAGCACTTTTAAAATTTTTTTATATATTTATTTTCCCTTTTGTTGCCCATGTTGTTGTTTTTATTGTTGTTGTTGTAATTGATGTTGTTGGATAGGATAGAGAAAAATGGAGAGAGGATGACAAGACAGAGAGGGGGAGAGAAAGATAGACACCTGCAGACCTGCTTCACTGTTTGTGAAGTGACTTCTCTGCAGGTGAGGAGTCAGGGGCTCAAACCAGGATCCTTATGCTGGTCCTTGCACTTTGCACCACATGTGCTTAACCCACTGTGCTACTGCTTGACTCCCTTTTTATAGTACTTTCAAAGTAGGTACAGAGTAGACCAGGGCATGAAATAGAAAAGTTCCTTTAATCACCTCATATAACTTCTTGTGCACATTACATTAGAGAATCAACTGTTTAAAGCAAATCCATTTAAATTGCTAAAATTTATGGGCTTTGCCTAAAATGTTTTGATTCTGCATTATGGTAGCAATTTGAAGATCAGTGATTTTTTCAGCTACTTCTAATAATTGAAATTAAAAGCCTTTATGGAAAAAGAAAAACACCTTCTGCATAATGATCTTGGGTCCATACTCCCAGAGGGTTAAAGAATGGGAAAGCTATGGGGGGGAGGGGATACGGAGTTATCATATGGTCTTGTCAGTGTTTCCATTTTTCTAAATAAATATTTTAAAAAGGAAACCAACAGTGTAAAGGGCTGAAAGATTTCTTCCAGATATTTATGTGACATGAGTATGAGGGGGAGAAAGTTGATGCATATTAACCTCAAATAGCACACGGGCAGATTTAGGCAGACCTTGATTTCAGAGGATGATGGCAGTCAGGCTACTTACTCTGCAGTGCAGTAGTGAACTTATCTGTCTGGCTGAGTTTGAGAGAGAAAAACTCTTATCTCTGGCAGTTTAATCATCTCTTAGGGTGGTTATCAAATGTAGTATTTCAAGGATCTCGGAGGTGACATGACAATCAGTACTGACTAGCAATTCCCTAAAGGTTCACGGTGTGAACTGATAATAAATGGAAGAAGAGGTTACTGTAATGACTAAAAACTTAAATCCTAAGTTTTATTGGCAAACAATTTGCTCAGAAGTAGGTCAGTAGATCTGCATCACAGCTCAGGTGTCTTTGTGACTTAAAAAGAAAATGTCAAATTAATTCTAAACCTCCAAAATCAATCTGTCTCTAACATTTTAGATTTGCTTCATCACAGAACCCAGGACTGGGGTCGTGAACTGGGCATTGACCTTAGTGGTCCAATAGTACAAAGTGCTTGAAGAGCAACATTGAATAATGAAAAAATACAGACCTGAATCTGATAATTCCATCCACCAACTGACCAATTACTTATTATTTTTCAGGAAAGTGATTTGCTGATGATGATATAATAATGTGTCACGGGAAAAAGTAAAACTGTAATAATATCACCCTCTTATCCAGTCTATGCTAAGACTGTGATGACCACAGAGTTTTGATATGTAGTATCAGCGAAAGCAATATAAAGGCAGGCCAGGGAGTATTTGGTTCACATAGAAGATCTATAGAAACAGATTTAAAGAGCACATTCAAAGTTTCTGAATATTTCCTTGTTCTGTGTGAGCTACTTAGGTTGAGAGACTAGGTTGCTCTCAGTTTGAGCATGTAGTGGTACTGGCAATTGAACCTTGATTTCTGGAAGATTAGACTTGCATAAAAGTTCGTTGAAAGACCACATTTTTAAAAGATAGGGAGTCTGGCGGTAGCAGCTGGTTAAACACACGTGGTGTGAAGCGCAAGGACTGGCATAAGGCATGCATTCCACAAGCAAAGATCAGAGTTCAAAGCTCTAGCCTCCACACAAGTGGTGGAAGCTTCATAAGCAGGGAAGTAGTGTCGCAGGTATCTCTCTCTTCTTCCTCCCTCAGTCCCTCTCTGTATCTATCAAGCAAAACAGAGAGATTAAGTCAAATGCTACCTATGGTTTAAATTATAATGCTAACCTAGTAAACAATTTAAAATTAATTAAGACTAATTTTGATAGACTTTTGAAAAGAATTGAATATGTCAAAGGTAACTAAGGAAAAATTTTGTTGGAGCATATTGATATTAACTAAGTTACAGAAGAAGCCTGCAAACTCATGGCAACTAATCAAATTCTTTTTTTTTTTTTTTTTGTCTCCAGTGTTAATGGTGGGGCTCAGTGCCAGCACTAGAAATCTACTGAGTAGGACAAAGAGAAATTGAAAGAGGAGGGGGGATATTGAAGGGGAGGGGCCAGGTGGTGGCGCACCTGGTTGAGCACACATGCTACAGTGTATAAGGACCCAGGTTCATGCCTCTGGTACCCACCTGTAGGGGTAAAGCTTCACAAGTAGTGAATCAAGGTTGTGCAGGTCTCTGTCTCTCTCCCTCTTTACCCCCTTCTTGATTTCTGTCTCTATCAAATAAATAATAAAGATAATAAAATATTTAAAGAAAGAGAGAAACGGAGAGAGAAGGACAGAGACCTGCAGACCTGCTTCACCACTTGTGAAGTGACTGCTCTGCAGGTGGGGAGCCAGGGGATAAACCTAATTGTTTTACTCTCTTTTGGCAGTTATACAAATGGGTTGAGGCTC